>NW_013666046.1:118410-154950 GCF_000517525.1 Limulus polyphemus
TTAATTAACGTAAAAAAAAAAAAAAAAATAAGACTACATATAGGTTCTTTCTAAATTTGCAGTTTACTAGGTTGAAAAAAAGCATTTGGGATTTTATGACATAATGGGGCTATCTGTGCCAAACAACCAGTATAAACATAAGAATAAAAAGAAGTAAAACTCTATAAAAAAATAAAATAAAAAGAAACAAGTTAAAACCTAAATGATGTCCAAAAATCAGTCAAAGATCTCAAATAGATGTAAAAAGGCCAATGGCCCATAAAAAGATAAAAACACAATCAAGTTGGACAGTGTCCCCATCGCCAATGACATCGTCCAAGGTGAGGAGTAAACCAGTAGAAAGGACATGTCTAAAATGGTATTGCCACTCACAGTTGTAACAATGGCACAACAGTTAAATGTGGGCTATTGCAACTTGAGTGTTACAAAGGTCACTCATTGGTTGATCAAACCCACATAAAAGAAGACTATGAATTAAAAAACTGACTAATGCATATCCTAGCCAAGACAACTTCCTGGAGTGGAGCTGTGCCATGATCACAGAATCATAGTCCATAAATGGAACAGGCAAGGCTCTGACAGCACCAGAGCAGACTCACTTACTTAGAAAAGTAGGCCATTCATTTCTGAATATCAATGAGAACAGGGTGAGAACTAATATTAAATGATTTCAGAACCAGTAGAGAGCCAAGAGAGTCACTCAGCATAGCTTCTACGTGATCCAGGGCAAGAGAAATGGCATTTAACTTGGCAGTGAAAACAGAAACTGTAGACAGGATCCTGCAAGCAACCACTGAGCCACAACAAACCATGGCAGAGCCCACAGTCACCCAATTTTGAAACAATCCATAAAAAAAAGAAACAGAAGAATGGTTCGTAAGATGATTAGCAAAAAGAAAATGGTACTTCCAATTGGGAGTAACCACCTTCCTCAGATAACTCAAAGAAAGGTCACAGGTGGGGATGGTAATAAGCCATGGTGGGATGGGTTGATCATTGGAGACAGCAACGTCATCCAATGACATACCCAATTCAACCAGCTGCACCTGGATACGAAGGACAGAAGGAGGAATGTAAGACCATCTATTCTGAAAAAGCACACCCCACTGAGAAAGGAAGACAACCCCAGGTGGAATGCTGTGGTAAGGATCAAAGCTTAGTAGCACATTGCAAAGAAAGTTGCAAACAAGAGAAGTGAAGAGGAAGTTCGTGGGACTCAGTGTACAAATTCTAGACTGGCAAAGTGCGGAAAACCTCTGGACAGAGCCACAGCCCCAGATAGTGGACAAGGTCCAGCACCTTCAAATCAGAGGGCCTGGCAGATCCATAAACATGAACCCATAGTCAAGCTTGGAACATATGAGGGCATGATATATCTTCAACATAGAACATTGATCTGCTCCCCAAGAGATAGAAGAGAGGACACAGAGGATGTTCAGTGGCCTTGTACGTTTGACACGTAGCTGCTTGACATGAGAAATGAAAGTATGCTTACAGTAAAACAGGAACCACAGGAAAAACAACACCATCAAGACAGAGCTCAGGATCAAGGTGTAAATCCTGTGGATGGCAAAAATGAATGCAAACAGTTTTAGAGAAAAAAAAGAGTAAAACCATCTGCTGTGGTCTACTTCAATAAACAAGTGAGAGCAGTCTGAAGCTGCTGCTGCTCATTAAACCTAATGTTTGATGACTGACAAGAAATGTGGAAATTGTCAACATAGCTTCCTTCCCAAGCTTAGAAAAAAATAGGACAATAGCCTTGTGCCAAGAATCAGGAATAAATGTTCTCCTGCCAGATCTAATTAAAAACAACCAGAAGAAGAAGAGCAATAGAGACAGTTGAGAGATGGCACAGCATCTAACAGTGAATGTCATCGGCCCCAACATATGTACTGCCAGATTGATGAAGAGTGTGCTTAAGTTCCACCAGCATAAAACGGCAATTATAATCATAGAGACGATCAGCCCGAAAGGAAAGAAGAAATTGCTCTGCCTAAGACTTAATGGCCAAGAAGGCAGTGGAAGAAACAGAAGTGCTGGAGAGATAAGAAAAGCACTCCCCAGCCAACAGAGAGCAAGATGGAAAGCATACTTCCCACTGACCTTCTAAATCTTGTCCCAGATGACTTTGGAACTGATGGTAGAAGAAATGCTGGTTGTGAACTTAATCTAAGATTCCTTCTGGCTTTGGTGTCTGACCTGCTGAGCAGGGGTATGGGCCCACTGGAAAACAATGTGGTTGGAAAGGGTAAGATACCTGCAAAAGGTATCCCACACCTGTTTCTGAGCCTTCTATGCCTGCTGGCAGGCAAGAGACCACCATGGACAAGGATACCGTGGGAAACGTGTTAAGGTTTTGGGGATAGAACGAACAGCTGCTTGAATTATACAATCAGTTACTGCTTCCATGCAGTTGTTAATAGATGGAAGAGTAACAGCAGCAGGACTGAGTTCCAAGAGAGAGGTGGAAGAGAGCCAGTCAGCCTGCTCCAAGTTCCACAGTGGCACTTGGGTCAGGTGGCATTGACCACGGCCAATCTCCCTCAAAATGATGGGAAAATTATCACTGCCCCCTTAGTTCACTGTCAACCCTCCAAGAAAAAAAATGAGAAAAAAGTGAAGGGGAAAAGACAGATAGATCAATAGCAGTAAAAGACTGACTAGGTACATGAAAATAGGTAAAGGCACCAGTATTGAAGAGAGATAGGTTGTGATCGGAAAGCATAAGCTCCACAGAACAATCCCTCCCATCAATATCAGAATCCCCCAAAAGGGATTGTGTCAATTAAAGTCTCCCAAGATGAAAAATGGAGACGGTAAATGTTCTATAAAAGCATCAAAGTCTGATAGGTAGTAAGTGATGGAATGACTCAGGGAAATACAGACAGTGACAGCCTCCAGTGGTGCATCGAGTGGCACAGAAAAGGTGGGTATGTGCTGGTCAACCAGCAGTCCTACTCCTCCATGAATTCATCTATCACACAACCTATTATTCAGTATTAAAAAACCTGCTGAAAGGTGACAGTAGCAGCAGGTTTCAGGAATGTTTCCTGTAAGGAGATACACATGGGATGATAGGAATCGACCAAGGTCTTAATGTCATCCAAATTGGAAAAGTGGCCATTTTAATTTAGGTGGAGAACCTTTCTGCTTGCAACCACACAATTTTTCTTTAGTAGAAGGTCTGTCAACCTTCATGGAACCTGCCCTGGGTCGATTGGGCAGATCTCTGTCAGAGGATGGAGACTCCAGTGACTGAGGGTATGACTGAATAATGGTACTGCACCTTGGGATGAAGGAGATGGATCCAAGCAGTCACAACATGCAACAATGGGGACAGAGACAAGAGTAGACACTGACTTGGTAGTTCGTGCAACTATGGAGGGCAAAAGATACTTCACATGGTGTGAGAAAGACTCTGATGAAGACAGGGAAAGGTCTATCTGCATTTCCCCTGAAGCAGTGCAACAGCATATGTCTGAGATGGAGTAAGGGACAATAACTTCCAAGCCTCGGGGTAAGAAATGTTGTTAACAGTAGGTAAACATTGCACCTCTTTCTCCTCCACCCACTTAGGGCAAGATCGAAAGTAAGAAGGGAGGGGAACCACCACAATTGATGCAGTGAGGGTCCAGGTGACACACATAGATATCATGGTCTTTGCCACCACAATGAGCACACATCAAAGAACAACAACAGGATGCCTTAGAATGTCTGACTTGCTGACACTGGAAACACCTGAGAGGCCTTCACAGTGGCAGGTGGATGTAGTGATGTAAACATCAATACAAGCAATACATTGGTAAGCAGCATAATTCCTTCTTTACGAGTGGAGATGCATTGCACAACAGAAACTCCTTGGCTGGAGAAGCCGGTATGGATCTCCAACTCGCAGGTGTTTTGTAAATCACTCCTTGGGAGGAATTCAATGTAGTATGGGGAGCAACCTCAATAGGTATATTCTCAATGGCCTTCAAATTCAGGAGGAGTTCAATGTGTTTTGGTGTAGATGTTTCTACCAAGATATCCCCAGAACATAGCTTCTTCACTGACTTTGAAGAGTCAGGAAGACCCTCTAATCTCATCTCAATAAAAGGGAAACATCTGCCCTAAAGGTTTGTCTGTTAAAGAATACAACATGAAAAAACAAGATACAGGTGCAAAATGGGGTGGAGACTGCTGTTCAAAGTCTTCTAAATGTGGTTGCTTACCTATTAGCTGTTTTTTATGTGTTTTTTTTTTCAGGATTTGGGGGATCAATAAGAAAATTAAAACAATTCAGTTCCCACTGACCCCACCCACCATGGAGCCCTACAAGGGGACACACTACAAAGCCAAACAAGGACATTGTAGCAATGCCAGGGCTTCATGAGCACTATACCCATACACCAGCATCAAAAACAATGTCCATGACACCCGTTGAAAATGGCTAACATTGGTACTCTGGTGACCTTAGCCCAACAGGAGTAGCTGATTAACCCTAAGGGAGCTACCCCAAGGCCACCCATCTACAGGAATTCAAGGCCAAAGTGGTGTGCTGCTGTGCTCCACATATCACTCAACCACCAGGATCCTCTCCTTCACAGGTCTCCACGCATGGCAACCACGTAGGTGGATTTTCAGATCCCAGAGGAAGTAAAGATGCAGAACCTTTCCTGAGAAGTCTTCTCACCATGTTAAGGAATCCACCTCGAGAAGGGAGGCCTGTTTGTTTTTTAATTTCGCGCAAAGCTACACGAGGGCTACCTGCAGCTAGTCATCACCACCCACCGCCAACTCTTGGGCTACTCTTTTACCAACGAATAGTGAGATTGACCGTCACATTATAATGCCCCCACGGCTGAAAGTTGAGCATGTTAGGTGTGACGGGGATTCGAACCCCAACCCTCAGATTACGAGTCGAGTGCCCTAACCACCTGGCCACGCCGGGCCCGAGAAGGGAGGGGATGAGAAAGAAGACATTGCTACAAATGGCAAATGGTTAATCAATTAAGTTTAACTACAGAGGCTGCCATGCTGACAAATCTCTCTCTCTCTCTCTTCTTTCTTTCAAATAACATATAATCTAGAATTTATTTTGGGAGAAGCTATTTTTCAATTACAAATTATGAACTGATAAATGACATATGGGACATTCATAATTTATCTTACCTAGACAAAAGTTTATAGTGTATTTTTATAATGATATTTGAATTATAACCCAATTCCTAATTAGTATTAAGCCACAGCTTCAATCTCTATAGCTTTAGTCTCACAGGTAACAATTTAACAGAGTTATGGAGTTAACTCACAAATAGATGCAATGACAAAATGTATGAATAAGAAACGGGGGGAAAAAAAAGGCTTGAGAACGTAAAGTCAAATCATGTATTAATAGTGTCTGCAAAGAACCTTCAGGTTCATATTGCAAGTCTAACTGAAAAAATAATTTTCTCCCCCTCACTTGTAAAGGACAGTTTTCTTAAGTTATCAGATATAAATGACTATTTTCTCTGTATGGACAATTGTTTTAAAACACTTTGTAAGAATAAAGTCTTCTACTTACTCTCTTCTTGACTACACAGAATAATTAGCCAGTAACTGCTTCGATGGGAATTTTGTTCCACCATTTCTACATAGTTTTCATTGGTCAAGTCAACTGAAGTATCGGGAATTGTCTGAAGAACATACTCAACCATAGCTTCTGCATCCCTAGCACCATTATACTTTTCCCTCTATTAAACAAGTCCATAAATATTTAATAAAGACTAACAACACATGAAATAATTACACAATTACACATTATTTACAAAAGAAAATCATTTTACAATTTGAATTTTCAAAATCATGTTTGTACATCATTAATAAAATATATTTGTTCTATTCCCATTTTAAATATTGTATTTGTTAAAAACAAGCAGTCGTTCCTTTGTTAAGCAGAAAATTTTCAGATTATTCATACATTCATTGATTACCTTGTTAAAATGAAATTCTGAGAAGCTAGAAAACTACTAGTCAAAGACTTTAATAAGTATTTGATAACAATATTACACACAATTAAAAAAGAAGAACCTAATGGATTGTATTTTTATTTTTTTTACTTGAATATATATATACATGGAATTTTTATATCAAGACTACAATTTAATTTTTTTTCATAAAAGATTCAAATTTATATAAAAATAGTTTTCACAGTTAGTCATACACCAAAGAAAAGCTTTTTCTCTCTCATTACAAATATTAAATACTATAACTTTTAATACAGTATGTGTATGCTCACAAAATTTGGCAGACTTTCAGTAAACATTACAAGTTATTTGTACATGAAAAATCTGATTTTTTTTTTAATGAGGGAGTTTTACTGAATATATCAATTTTTTTTTGAGTGCAAAGGGATTTTCATATTAAGGTTAAAAATACTTTTCTTTGTCTCAAAAATCTCAAATTTAATTTGCATAACCTCTAGAACCTCCTAGATACACATAAAACTTTTTTTCAGTAAAACTATATATTTTATCTGTTATTACCTTTACCTCAATGATATACTTGATTCTTCAACCTGTAGACAAATCATCAATGCGTGATGAAAAAGTTGCAAAATCAGAAATAAAAATAAGCAGCCGTGACTTTTTTCATTCTTATTGGTCACAAAGTTTGAAAGTACTGTATTTTTCGGAATATAAGACGCACCTTTATTTTGAAGACAAAGTTTTGGGGGAAAAAAGCTACAGTCGCATTTGAAAGATTTTTATTGAACAAAAATTCCTTTAAAAATTAGTATATATTATTCTCAGCACAAAAGATCTTAAAACATCAAAATAAGAAAATATTGTAAATCAAAAAAATGTTTACTGTTATTTAGTTTGGTTCAAAAACCTACAAAATTTTCATTGCTTTCACTGTAATTTTTTTTATTATTATTTAGGGAGCATTATAAATAGTTATGTTTTTAAAAGAAAAAAAAACTACTATTGTTATAAATAACACACTCAGTTGAACTAAACTATGCATGCCTATTTAAATATATTTACACATAGCTTGTGTATATCGTATATATACATATATATTATTCATACCTTCGGTGTATAGGACGCAAGCAGATTTTGACATCAAATTTTGGGGTAAAAAAGTGCATCTTAGGTATACCATAAATTACTACATAAATACCATAGAATTCCACTATAATTTATCAAGCTTAATAACTAAGCTGTATTTTAGTTTAAAAAATATGAAATTTTGAGCAGACTAAAGACACAACCTACCTTAGTTCCAAAAGAAATGGCGTCCTAAGAATTTAAAATGGCCAAGAAAGCCACTAAGAGGACATTCTGAGCTTTCAGTTGGTTATTCATGTTATATATAGAAGGGTGCGTTTCCAAAAATGGAAAGACATGAGTGGGGTGCTACTGTGTTTGATTTATGACATGAGCAATATCTTAGCAAATAGAAATGATAAGACATTCTTATTTTATATTCTACCTTGTCAATATCGGCAATTTGAGTTTCTAATTCACAATAAACTATAAAAAAATAAACTATTAAAAAATATGAAATTTTGAGCAGACTAAAGACACAACCTACCTTAGTTCCAAAAGAAATGGCATCCTAAGAATTTAAAATGGCCAAGAAAGCCACTAAGAGGACATTCTGAGCTTTCAGTTGGTTATTCATGTTATATATAGAAGGGTGCATTTCCAAAAATGGAAAGACATGAGTGGGGTGCTACTGTGTTTGATTTATGACATGAGCAATATCTTAGCAAATAGAAATGATAAGACATTCTTATTTTATATTCTAGCTTGTCAATATCGGCAATTTGAGTTTCTAATTCACAATAAACTATAGAGTTAGTATATTGACATTACAAACATCTAATATGAACAAGTTCTGCATTAAACATACCATGTGACACACAAAAATCAATGTTTAACTGTGTTTTTTAATATTTACTTTTAAATAAAATAATTTAATAATGTATAATACTAAAATTTGAATTATAATCTACAGTTTGATACCAAATTTATTTCATGAAATAGTAGATAAAATAAAATTTTGAATGCGAGTCAACAAATGCGATGACATGGCCTTTGACCCGTGACCCATCTGGAAAGGGTTAATATGTTCATCTGTACTCATTCACCATGGAACATTTGGAACTAGCCAACAACCCCATATATAATAACAAAATCAGTGTAACTCCCTTATGACAGACTATCACCTTCAACATAAAAATACAATTACAGGCTAGGTAGAACTAAAATATTCATCGTGTACTGTTTCCAGTATCTAATGTTATACACATAACACTTCAATATAAATGAATGAGATCTTACCCTAGGAAAAATAAGTAAAGAAGGATAAGAATGAATTCCTTGTTTTCGACACAGACCCCAGTCTTCTTCGCAGTTTACAGCTCCAATTCGAATTACACCTTCCAGTTCACGAGCTAGTTCACGCCACTTAACCATAAAAGAGAAGAAATAATAATAAAACACAAATCAAGGTATAAGTAAGATGAACATTTGAGGCTCCATACTTAACTGAAATTATTACTAAGATGTTTTCTAAACAATTAAAAAAAATTTTGTGGATATTATCCAGAGAGCCTCTAAAATACGGGGAGACATGACAATGATACTGATATTAACTGACTCGAGAGTGTTAATCATTATGCAGTGCAATTAATAATATAAAAAAAAACAATTATAAGTTTAAACCACTAGTAAAAGTGATAATGATAATTACAAGTCTCCAGCACTGATTTGTTTTTGGTTCTTTACTGGCATTCAAACAGTTTATATTGTTGGACATCATATGGTCCTCTTTGTATTCTATGGGAGACTTCCTTTGTTTGAAAATTTCCATTGCTACGATAGCTATATTACCACAAGGTGTGCCTTCTCTTATTAGACTATCTCTAATAAAAAATTTTCAATAAGAAACTATTAAAATGTTCCACCTATTGCAATCTCAAAAAGTTTGGGTATCACTTGACTGAAAAAAAAATAAAAAATGACTGATCCAAATACATCAGTTTCTCCTCCTTTGATTTAAAAAGAAAATGTGTATAACTTTCTAATATATACATGCACCATTTTTTGCATCTCAGATCTTGCTCTTAACTTTTTACACTATTACCATGTTTTATCAGAAAACAATACCTTGACTCTTTTAAACCTGTAATTTTTTGCACACTCTGCTGGAATTATTTTCATGATTTTCTAATAATTATCATCATCCCTTATGAAATTTCAATTTTCTAAATTTTATGGATAATAACATGGTTTGGATTAGTTTTCAGCCAAAGAGAGATAAAAGTTATCATACACTGTCACCATCCAATGGATAAATTGAGATTTTCAGCTGGATGCCAGCAGTGTCTGCTCGGGCTTAAAGAGTTAATCACTTCAACTCAGATACACAAATGGTGTGTATATGAACAATAAAATTATGAAAATTTCAACATAAGAAAATATAAATATATCCTCATTTTCTGACACATTTTTATAATGTATTAAACACAATTCTAAAATGTAAGCATCCAGTGGCTTCACAGTAAATTAAGGGCTTATGCTTACTTTCAATACCTGCAGTGGGCACAGCAAAGATAGCTTATTGTGTAGCTCTGTGCTTATCAATAAATAATCTAAAATGTAATAACATATATAGTGATTATAAAAAGTTTTGCAGTTGAGCTTGTTATATCCCACAAACAGTAGTGTATAAGGAGGTGAAATTGTACATGTGTAATATGGGTTTAATGCAGGTGCAAATGTCACAGTTGTCAAATGTTGTCACTAGGGGCATAATTGTGGGTTTTTTTCCCCATACTTCTCATGGGCATGAGTGGATCTATCAATTGCAGCTTAGTTCATTCAGCCAACATAAAACTGGTAAGTGTTGGCAATAAAATGTACTAGTGCAATGTTATTACTTCAAAAGATGCAACGCCAAAGCAACATTCAAAGAATACAGAGTGCACAGCATCTGAACAAGGCCTTGTTCCACTATTGTTGTGTGATGACAGGTTGCATTGGTGAATAAGCCATATACAAGCAGATTATGAACACCTACTGGAACTATGATGTAACAGTACATACCAGCACAAGTGCACATGGGTGCAAGAGCACATTGTGTTGCATGGGGTATGGATTTGCCAATTTAAGTTGTTTGTAAGGCTCTCCAAGTTTGTGGATCATTCCTTACAAGCTGCATCGTGTACAATAGGGTGGAGCAAAAAACGTTTTTAATTCATGTCAAATTCTCCATGGGTATAATAGTTGTATTTGTATGTTTATAATAAATGTGTAAAATATTCAGTTTTGTGTTTGTTTACTGGTTCCACAAAATGCCTGAAGTTTCCAATACTTGTGTTCTGACATTCAACCTGTCTTGCATAGTTACTAGTAAAATTTCATTAGTTGTTTGCATTGTTCATGCTCAGGAAGTAATGAAATATATTTTTCAAGGGTAGCTAGCTATAAAAATGTACTAGTTGGCAACCTTCCTTGAGCTAGTAGCTACTACATGAATGCAGTGCACTTTGAGTAAGATGCGATTTGAAGAGGAATTGTCACCCTGCTGTAGTGCTATGTTTCTTTATTACAGCATTCATCCCAAGTTTGACAAGGCGAACTATAAATAAACATCTGTCGGCATTTTCACAGGTATCAGGATTTGATGCAAGACCGTCGAAAATCAATGTTCTACCAATAATTGCAGATATTATTTTACAGTATCAGCATATACTACTAAAACTGAAGCTATTAGCATGAGATGCTGAACCAAAGGTTGCTGAAATTGCTGAGAAAGTTGTAGAAGACCTATGGGAAATTGATCCATTTCCAATTATTTCTCATAATAGCTTGACAAGGAAAATACATAAGTGTTGTGATAAATATCAGGCTTTGATGAAATCAATTGAGAGGGCTGAAACACCTACCTTTGATTCTAAATGGCAGAACTTTCTCAAGGAAACAATGAAATTGTTTGATATATATCTGCTTGCCAATGCATTTCAACATCTTGCAGATGTGATGTAACTTATTGAGTTCCTATTTCTGAAAGAATTTTTAAATGACCAGGAAACACAACAAAAAACTGGCATTGGAAGATTAGATTTAGTACTAACCAAAAACTGCAAACGTGATATGAACATAAAATAAAAAGTCAGAAGAGGATATTAGATGATAAAGCAAGCATGACTATAGCAGAAGAATGTCATATCTCTTCATTATTTGAATCAAAAACAAATGTCGAGCCTAACAATTCTAAGTTAAAGATTACTTCAATCTCATCTGTTGGTATAATAATTGAACCTTCATCAACATCACATTAGATGAGAACTAGTATGCCTGTGCTGACTAGGACTTGTGATCAGTATGGTGCTTCGGATCACTCTGCAGCAGCCATTGTAATTCTGTGATACAAGATCTTGGCATCATCCACAAAGAGGAGACACCTCACATGTAATAGACAGACACAAGTTGAGATGAGAAAGAAGGAAGCGGAGGCACAAGATAGTGCCAAATCATTGCAGTGTAAGGGACTGTACTTTGATGGTTGAAAGGATAAGACAAGAATAATGGTGAAACAGGGAATGAAGTATTATCTCAAAACTAATACAGAAGAGCATATTACTCTTATTCAAGTACCACAGGTAATATATATGTTGGCCATATCACTCCACTGTCTGGAAGGAGTAATGACATATTTGATTAAATGGTCTTATTTCTATCAGAAGGTTGTATTAATACAGGCATTCTTAACATTGTTGGCTGCAATGGTACAGTGACAAATGCTGGGCCTAGAGGTGGTGTGCTTAAACTCCTAGAAAACAATTTGGGAAGGCCTATACAACGGATGGTATGTATGCTGCACATGAACGAACTTCTTCAGCATCTCTTCCAATATCGATGGCTGCACACATGGACCAAATGTATTCATGGGAGAAGTTGGCAAAGCAATAGCTACTCGGGAACATCACTCTATTGTAAAATTTGTTCCAATTCCTATTGATCTACCACAGTGCATAGAAAATACTGAGTTAAGCATTGATCAGCTGTATTTGTCAGACACTTTGTTTCAAATGGGATCTGCTCATCAGATTTGGAAAGACACGAACTAGGTGCTTGAAGCCATTCATGAGGGCTAACAACTGCAAAGATAATCCTACGCTTGTAAGTCGCAACTGAAAGTCCTTCAGAATCCCTTCATGTACTGGCTGCATTTGTTTGCAAGGTCCATGTTCATAGTTAGTTTTGTATTATAATTCATTCTTCATATACAGATGGTGCAAAAAATTTGTGGCAGATAATTAGGAGTTTGAGATACCTTTCAGAAGATTTGAAAGCAGTTGTTGAGCTGGTAGTTCAGAGAAATGGTTACTATGGTCACCCTGAAAATGTGTTGATTGCTATGCTTGTGGATGACCATGAACATATAAGAAGGCTAGCCCTTCAAAGAATAATGGCTGCCAGAACAGCAAGACACAGTTGCACAGATTTCAGATATTTCAGAATTCCCAAAATGAATTTCAATGCATCTGACTATTTTGATTTAATTGTTGACTGGCAAAATGATGAAAGGCTGGAACCTCCTCTAACCCAACTTATCTCTGATGAAGAGCTCATACAGCTAGTAAATCAGGAAGAGTTTGCCCCAAAATTATAGTTTGACCAGTTTCTTATACTCAAGCCACAGAATGAGGAGTATACTTTGTTACTGAAGCTTCTGCTGCCATTTGTGGACCTGAGAGCTGAGATAGGTTCATTCAAGCACATTTAAGATGAAGAAAAATTACACCTCATTTCAACACCAAGTCAGATTACACACGTGACTAAATTAATACAAGATCTACAAAGGCAGGGTGGTTGGGGTAGAAACCAATGTGCAACCACCTCCCCATAATGGGTTCTGGATATTTTAAGCCACATAATGGTCGAATTTAGCAAAGAGTTGCACAAATATCCCAACTAATGCCTTAAAATTATATGCAGTTTTATCAAATACCATACAAATTTTCAATGCATTTGCAAAACCATAAAACCAATGCTTAGGATAAAAATATTTTAACAGTGAATTACTGTCATCATTACGCAATTTTTGCACTACGGGAGAAATTGATTAGCAAAAAAAATTTAGTTTTCATTCCACCCGAATATACAAGCACTGGAGAAGACAGATTTAATCATATATCTTGAGTCTGGGTTGCAGTTTTTAGTAAGACTAGAAGTCGATGACTAATGGCCCGTCAATATCTTATGGACTGATGAAGCATACTTCACCCATTTTTGAAGTGTCAACGTGCATAAATACATTATATGGTCAAAACTAAGCCATAAACAACACTTCCTATGTATGTACACCTCCACGATGCTAAGGTGACAGTGTGGTGAAGTTTCACAGCTGACTGTTATTGGACCATACTATTTTGAAGAGCCATCAGCACATGGATTGTAAAGCTGCACAGTCAATACTCCATGGTACCATCCAATGCCACAATCAATGTGATTGCCTTACTGCAACAGTTTTCATGCAGGATTGTGTACCTTCTCATACTGATAACCAACCATTTCTGGTTGTGGGGGTGCCTCATATTACATGTGTACCATGGGAAACCCTTAAGTGTTTCCAGAATTCCTTGATGAAATTGTGTGGGAAATGACCAGCATACAAAATGAGGTGCTCGTTGTTGTAATGTCCATTGTCTCACATATGCAATGTATTCTGGACACTGGAGTAGTATATTTTGAACAGTTCCTGTGATTGATCAGACACTAGATCATGGTGGCACCCCTGGTAGCAGCATTTGACAACTATGATGTTTGCATCTCCATGATACCCTTAACAGCCCTATGAAATTTCCTCTTCCTTTACCATACTGTTTAAGAGTTACAACACACTGAACTTCAAAACTTTCTTTATAATTCTCCCATATACAGAAAAATACATTACAGTTCATGGAAAGAAATATGTCAAAGTCATCAGCATATTAAAATAAACTTAAACTACCAAGTCAAACAGTAGATTCAAAATGTGAAACATTACCACTGACATTGATTCATTCCTCAAAAGGAATTAGTCTTGAACTTTCAGAATTGTAGACATATTTGATACATACCATTGCTATCTTACAACAGATTTGATTATTTTGTTAATGCAGCTTTAAATACTATTTAATTATAGTTGGAGATCGAATGATATATTTGATGAAAAGAAGCTTTGAGCCCAAAATATTTGTTACACCTAGTAAGGTAATCTATTTTCCAAAAAATCTATTGAATCGGCTTTATTTATTCTTTTTTTAGAGTAACCTTGAGGTGTAATAACACACGAACACATAACATTGTAACATTTAATTTCATGTTTTGAAACAAAAGAACACAGACATTGAGAAGGGGATTTTTAGGAGCACTGATACAATTTTAAAATGGTTAGATTATGTTATGATCTAGTTGATATACTTAAGACATAATAAATTGTTGTTGTTTTTAATTCAAAGTTAAAATACATGTAAAGAATAGTATACTTCTATGCACATCCCATGAAAACAGCAAGTGTTTTTCAATGAGTTCATCATCAAAAATAACTGGTTAATAAATAGCACAATCATAAAAAATTAACCTATTAAATCACCATTAAAGCTAAAAAGGAAATTAAAGCAGGAAAAAGAACGAAAGAAATATAAGGCTTAATTATGCAATTTGCTTGCCACACAAGCAAAGTTGACAAATATAGACTAGTGTTTATCTTCCACCACACAAAAAAAAAAATCCAATAAGCTATCTTATCTGCTGTAAATGTCACCCAAGGATTTATCTATCTAATAACTGTGAAAAGACTGTTTAGAAAAATAAGATCAACAAGTATAATCAGCCAACCTATACAGCCAAAAACATGTGTAATCTTAATTGTAAATGTCAAACATAGGAAACATCACGTAATTTTAAGAAATCAATAATATAGATTGCATAAAAAGTTCTACCATTTATACATTTTTATACTTTTTATATTATAAAGTGTGGAGATTTGTACTCTTCTCAAAGGTAGGTGTTATCCATAGGTTGTAGAAAAACAAACCAAAAATAAAACCACATTAGAGATTAGCATCCCCACCCCACCACCATCCATTAGTTCTGTTTGAACAGGTTAAAAACATACATCCTCAAACCAGAAATTACCTCTCTAAATCTTAAGTTGTCCTGATAAAAATAGAAAAGTTGAGCTAATAAAAATTCTGCTAACTATTATTACCATTCTTCATGGTATAAAAAAATTAAGGCAGTTTTTTTAAGTATGCTATGCTAACACAGAAAATTATACATTTTCCCCCTCACACATTATGACTTTTACAACATTACCATGGTTTAATAATAGCTTTGTATCAATGAACCGCTCAGTCATCACGCAAGAAAGAAATTGAAAGTACTAAAGAAACTGAATGAAAACATTTAACTTTGTGCTTTCATTCTAATTGTTATTAGCTTTCTTCAACTCCTTCAAAAAGGTACACAATTTAAAATTTCCCAAAGTTTCTATAATAGGAAATTACAGTTTAGATACTTTAAGTTATACATTTACTGTATGTATACAGCAACAAGTATTAAAAAAAATAATAATAACAATAAGCACTATTATAAAAACATTTCTATTTTTAAATAAAATGGGTTTTTAACACAAAATAACAATCCAGATGCTTACAATAATTTTAAATGTATACAAGAATGAAATGTTAACTTACAGCAGGAGCCAAGTGGTGACAATGAGAACATTGAGGAGAGTAAAAATTGATGAACCACGTGTCTTGCGATCCCACAACTGACTGATCTGTACAGTGTTATAGTAATACTTTAAACAACTAACTAATATCGTTCACTACTACCAATGTGTTCAAGTTAATATCAACAATTCAAACCAAAACATAGGTAATGCTCAGTAATGATTACGTACACATCAATTTACAATTAGTAAAACTTACTTTTTTCACAAAAACTTCAATCAAGAGGAGAACAACAACAATATACAGTGATTCACAGAGCTAGGTGAGTAGAGTAGTATTTTATTCGCATATCAGTTAATCAATGATCTCATTAATTCATTACATTTGATTAACTGATTTGTAAAGTGTTCCTCAAAGTTAACATTTCCCTAAATTGAAAATGTATTTCCAATAATACTCACCTTCACTGACACATTGCTATTACTTGTCTGCCAGGGTATCATCTTTGTCGATCTAAATGTGGGTCTGATTTTCTTTTTTATATTGCTTGCTCCAGTCTTTTATACCCAACTCAATTGCCCTTAGTGATATATGTCACACGATACTCTCCACCTACGTCAGTGTGCCTTCTATCCTGGTACTGTATATAAGCACCCCATTCAGATAATTTTCATTTTTTTCAAGACTGATACTATCCCAGTCTCTAACACCAGCTCTTATGGGAAGTAAAGGCAGGAGAGTGTCAGTGGAGATAAGTATTATTGGAAATACATTTTCAATTTAGGAAAATGTAAACTTCTAAAATATGCTTACCTCTGCTGCCACTCATAGCCAGAATCCCAAAATGAGAAGGTGGAGGGCCGGCGAGGGCATTATCTATACAGAAAGTATCTACACAGATCATTGGTGTACCAAGATAAGAGTGGTTCCCAAGTGAGGGGAACTGCACTACATCCAGAACAGAAATGCTCTTCACTCTAAACTTAGTTTCTGTGTCAAGAGTGAAATTGTGGATGAGTAATCATCAACTACAGGCCAGCCCCAACGAGATAGCCAAGGTTCCACTACTTGGGGTTGGAATTAATGGGTTTTGGATCTCAACTTGTAGCCTCAACATTGAGTGATGCATTCTGAATCACCGGAATCACGATGAGAAAATAAGAAACACTAAAGCGGACAAACCTTCTCCTCCACCTGAAGAAGCTCAGGCTCGAAATAACAGATCATGTATGGCTTACTCATCCAAAGGAACAGAGCTCATCTGGTCTGAAATTATGAACATTCATCCTACAAATGGGCAAGGAGCCTCCCACTTGCCACTGTAATTATAGGGAGGACATGGAACAACTGTGCTCAACCAAAAACCCAGGATGGGACCATTTCACATTCAGAATTACAAGGAGATAGTGGACATCCTTCCACAAACAATATACTGAACCAACATTGATCAAAAAGAAGGGCCATGAACATCCCAAGTGGATAGCTGTGCATCAAATCTAAACGAGTATTACGAGAAGGCTCCTGCATTGGCTGGTGCTGCTTCTACCAACATCTGGGAAAAACATCCAGGGACCTGGGTAGGAGGGTCCTCCAACTTCACCCTCTTCTCAAAGAGTGGAAGAATTCACTCAAACACACTGGAGGAAAAGCCTCAGTTCACCACCCTACATTAGGGAGTCCTAAAGATCAATGCTCTGGAAACAGTGCAATAGGTGAACCAAGTTCTCTATATTTTTAATAGCAAACTGACCCCATTTTATTCAAGCTGATGATTGGCAGGGATAGGCAGGATCCCCTTAGCTTAATATGATAATACTGTCTGGTGACCTCCCAGATGGTCTTATGGAACACCTCATTTCTACAGAGCCTGTTGTAACCAGTAGTAAGTATAGAGAAAAATCAGTTGCTGGTGCAGAATTGGATCCGTAAAAGCACACCTCTCTGGGCAACACTCGCCACAGAGTAGGATCCAGTGCAAAAAATTCAGTAAGGGGCTCTGGAAATTGTCTTGAGTCATTTGTCCCAAATGGCCTTTTCAATTACCGAACTAGGATATAAAGGTACTATTACAAGCTTTGTCTTGACATTCAATCGATCCTTTAGTCTCATGTACCATTTATCACCTTTTCCTTAAAGTGTATTTTTTGTTGCTGCTAGCATGTGAATGTTGCAAATCAGAGTTAGTTGTTTGCACTACATGTGCGCAGGACTCTTTACCACTCCACTTATGTCCTGCTATTCCCTGATAGATCCTTTCTTCCTAAGACTCTTGCAGCCAGGGAAGGGGACAAATCCTTCTCACCAATTCATTTGTCAGCTGTTTCTCACCTCTATGTCTGCTTGGATCCTGATCGTTTGTTATGTCCTTTCAGGGCTCTGAAATGTTGTGATTTGCTAACTCCTTTTTGAGGTGCTAGAAATCAACTCTTTATTCATTGGGATTCTTCAGTTTCTCAGGATTTATTCCCAATGACCTTGAAAAGATGGCTTTGCAAATTGATCCATATTGCTTATTCTGGGCTTTCTTTACAGGCAAGGAAACTTGTGCGAGTCATATCTCATCAGATTCATCCCATTTCTATGTCTTTAGCTGCCTGTTTGAATTGCCCATTGGAGGCATCGTGCGGGCTGGTATGTGGACTTTTCCCAATAATTTTCTCTCACATTATTTACACAATCTGGCAGTTTCTTCTTCTGAGGATTTTTGCCTACCCCCTGTGGCCATTTTGACCACATCTGCTTGGTTATAAGGAGGGGTGAGTATTTTTACTTTTCTCCTCTTTACTGTTGCTTTACATATGGAAGGTTTATCATCTACTATTTGGTATTCTAAACTTTGAGTCCCTTGTGCTATCTGGCCTTCTCCTTCTACAGTATCTTCAAGAGTGTCCACCTCTGCCACTTCCTCTTTCACCATCTCTGTTGAGGCAACATCGATCAGACATTTTACACCCAGACATTTCCAAGCTCAGACTTCATGTATTGAAGTTATGTAGTCTTTCACACAACATCTGGGTTTAAATTTTAAAGTTGCCTTTTATTTGTCTGAATCTATCCATAGACCCACAATGGCCGTTTATCAAAGGAAATGGCACACTTATCACCAATGGTTTCCCACAAAGAAATTGAACCCACTTTACCCAAATGTGCCCACCATATCTCAATTTTTTGATTTGGCTTTTTGACAAAGGTCTAACTTTATTTAGGAAACAATGGTTGGGCCAGCCAATCCGGGGTTATCAACATTACTTGACAAGTAGTGGATCAAACCATAGGCAGAACTCTGGGTAAAAGATAACTCGGGGGAAGAAGGCATAAAGGTGAAATCCTATCCAATCTTAACTGAAAGCATCTATCACCAAAGTCCGAGGATGAGGTACCAAAATGCCTGTAGTTGAGAGTATTAATGAGTGGTGAATGTGTTGATCATCAGAGTCCTGAACTGAGAGCAAATCCACTGAAAAACCTCGTGATGGAGCATCCATCCAATTGGGAGAGCTTGATTGGGCTGAGACAGGTTATCTGCTATTAAATTCATCACCCATGGAACACAGCAAACCAGGAGGCTGATATGATGGGAGTGAGCACAGTAGAGAATATCCATAGTTTGAAAACAAAGGACCCAAGGACATGTGTCCCCTTGACAGGAAATGTAAGATACCACCGTGGAATTGTCAGAAAGAAGCCTGACGATTTTCCACTTCAATATAGCTAGACATTGAGCCATTGTCCATTGGACAGCAAGAAGTTCTAAAATATTGATATGGAAGGAAGATTAGTCATCAGACCCTGGAATTCCTAACCATTAATATATGCACCCAATCCTGAAGTGAGGCATCTGTGAGAAGATGAATCTTGGGAAGAGGGGGTGGTATAAGAACACGTATGGTAGTGTTGGTCCAATCCAACCACCACTTAAGAGCTAATATGTTGCTTCTGAGTAAGAAGACTGGATGATCTAATGGATCAGAGGTCATGCAGCGACCACTGGAGGGACAGCATGTGTGCTTGTGTTGAAGGAATCAGAGATTCAAGGGATGCCCACATCATTGTAGTAGGAGAAGGAAATGTAAGAGCCTGATTGCCTGTTCCACAGCCTGGAGCTGACTGAGCCAGGCTTATAAACATGTTGAAAAAGACACCCAAACTCCCTCCAACAAGGCATCTTTACCCAATAAATCCCAACAACATACAAGACAGGAAACCAAAGAAAGAGCAAAAGCTGACAATCTTACCAAGATAGAGGTCAACAAAGGACCCAATTCATCATGAAATTGATTTGGGAAACACTGAGAGACTTCCGACAAAATTTGGAGGGAAGATAAATATTTTTGAACATTAGCATCAGTTAGAAAATTGTGATCTGCTCAAAGTGATCACAGGGTCCAATCTGGAACCCCACACATCCAAAAGAAGATCAAGTCATTGGGAATCTAAATATACAGTACATCCTTCTGGCAGTTGCAAGCCAAAGCACACTGTTCCAACAAATGTGGGGGGATAAGGCATAGCTATCATGTCTTGTAACTGAGCAGTAAACCTCCCAGCATGAACAGCAATATCAAGTGAAGGAGAAAAATTATGTAGTCACCTTCAGACCTTTCAGCCATCAAGGAAGAAGTAGATTCAAAGGCAACCAGGGAAAGCTCCAAAACCTCCCAAACCTGACTGTTAACTGAAGAAATGGAGAATGAGATGGCTGATCCAAATTGACCTCTTAAGAAGCCAACCTAGTAAGTGAAAATAACTGGAAAAAAAAAAAGTCCAATTTCTCTTCAGAATGTCCTGGATCATTGACAAAAGCAGCCTCAGAATCCCCCCAGACCAAATATACGTCTCCATCTAACAACAATTCAGATCACGAACAGCCTCAACTGAGAGTGAACCCCTCCACCCCTCCAACCGTTGATAAATACTAGATAACAGAGGTGGAATGGGTGGGTGGGCTGATTAGCCTCCATACTGGAAACAGTGACCTGGAAATTCATGCCTGAAAATGGCGTGTTGCAAAAACAATTTTTTTAATAGAATTATTAAATAAAATTTGTACAGAAATCAACAAGGCAGTGCAAAAATTGAAACCATGGATGTTATCTATAGCAGCACTTCTTTAGAGAAACCAGTGTCTAAACACTGTCAAGAAAAAGTGATAAAATTATCTGAATGAGGTGCTTATACACAGTACCAAAATAGAGGGTGCATTGTCATAGGTGGAGATTATCACGAGACATATATTGCCAAGGCAATTGAGTGGAGTATAAAAAACTGGAACAAGCAAGAAAAAATTCTGACCAATACTTAGTTGATCAAAGATTAAACCCTGACAGTCGAGTAATAGCTATAAGTGGCAGCAGAGGTAAGTATGTTTTGGAACCATGGTACATACAAGAAAAAAAGTTGGAAGAGGGTGCTGTCGGACAGTTGCCTTTCCTCTAGTCAACAGATAAAATTAGTGACAATGGTAGATAGCCTTTGTAGCTTTATCATAATAAAGACAGAGTGAGCAAGTTTGGTGGTAATAGGAATCGAAACAAAAACCTTCAAATTATAAGGCTTCCACCTCTGAATCACTAAAGCTGAACAAACTTAAATAAAAAAAACTAATAACGCCAGAATTGGGCAAATCACAAATAGACCAAAGTTTTGTAGCTTTGTGCTTAACAAGAAAATACATAATGGCAATATTTTGATTACTCAGATAGTTGAAATCATGGAAAATAGTAATAATAAAAACTTTAATTTTCCAATTTTTAGTTGGTTATTTTCCTGAAAATTGATTTAAATTGTAATTTTCTTTCAGCAAATGTTGGAATAAGCAGAAACAGCAATAATCAGAAACATTAATTTTCATTAATTGATTTAATACTAATTTCAATTAATTGATTAAATTATGCAACTTTAATCGATGTAATCACTTGTCATAGGTAATTGATTATATTGCCCAGCTCTAGTGGATAACTTTACCAATAGTCACTCCCCAAAAATGCAAAAAACAAATATCTAAAAGGTATAGTGTATATACAATTAAAAAAAAGGTTTTTTGCATTTAGTTCATAATACTTTATATTTCAAATTAGCTTTTACTGTATTATGTGTAGTCAAAATCACATTTTCTACAGTGCAAACAGTACATTTCAGTACAAATGTCAAACAAATCTCAATAAATTAAATATTTTCAAAGCTTTTACAAGATCTGTTTTAAACTAACGTTCACTTCATACAATGTTATTCCTACAAAATATGAGAAAAAGTAAAACAAATATTTTATAACTTGTTGCATTACAGTAACTATTCAAATGAGCTTGAAATTATATTTAAGTGATGGCAGTTGTTGACCTATTTGACAGGCACGGCACATGCTAAAAATGGCTAGATTTTCAACCACACTAAATCAACATGTGTCATATCTCAGAACTCTCATCTTCATGTTTCTCACTTCCTTGCCACTCAATCTATAGCTTACCTAACCAAACCCTCCTGTTACCATGCCAACAGGACATTCTGGCATGCTTAGCATTCTTTGTCTGAATGCAATAAACAGCTTTCTTATATAGAAATGTTAAGCTTTTTTGAAGCTTTACTTACAATTAATTAATGTTTATTACATTCTCATAAATGATGGTTTAGTGTTGAGATTATGAACATGAACCTGTAAATTCTATGTGAAGCTGAACTTCACTTATCTCACCTGATGAGCTGCCACTGAATTTAAGTCAATATCAACTGACATTAATATCAAACATTTATCATTTCACAAGGCATTACTTTATTCTACAAGTTTCTATCAATTATCTCATTCTTCTAAAATTTAGGTTAAATTCATAACTTACATAAAATGCTGAAAATCTTAATAAGCCAAGAGGAAAGTTACATTATTGTGAACCACCACAAAAACATGTAAAACAAAATTTGAGTAGTTAATCAACAATGAACACACCTGTTCTAAGAAAACATTGGAAACTGGAATAACTACAAATCAACAAAACAGAGCTAACAACTATATATTATATTAATGTAATGACTTTTAAAACATCTGTTATCACAGCCTAATGTTGAACAACAGATTTAAGTTATGACAATATCATATACACAGATATTGTTTTCAGATAATAAATGTGATACATTTGTCACACCAGCTAACACATTACATTTTATTTAACTTATATTTAGAGGTTAAATAGAAGATGCACATTAAAAAAAAATAATCAAAATTTCACTCCTTTCGTATAGAAGATGCTTTTAAACTTGATGAACCAAATTTAGAAGGATCATCCTGAGTTGAATATATGTATATTTTAAGTAATTTCTTAATCTATCAGTTCTATTTTTTCAGTTAAATTACACAATTGTATTATTTTTATATCAACTAGAATGTACACTTTTACTTAGTGTTATAATAACTGGATCATCATAAATCCCTGTCAAAAGTAACAAAAACATTATTTATAACAACTAGAAGGTACACTTACCAAAGTCACTTTTACTTAGTGTTATAATAGTTGGATCATCATCATAAATCCCTGTCAAAGGTAACAAAAACATTATTTGTATTAAAATAACCCAGATTTCGAACATTATTAGGTGACTGACAACTGTAATGTTTTGTACAAAGATTTTATCAATATAGGGTATGATAAGTGTTTGCAATATATTGTTTAAATTAGTAAAATTCAATACTGAGAGAAATCTTAAAATGGAAACACAAAATAATTTATTACTTCATTGCTCAAAATGCAAATATAAACATGCAAAAGATAAACCCAAGAAAAGAAAAATTTAGATTACCATCTAACACACACAAGCAAATAATGATTAATTTTTTTCTTCTCAAAATTATTTCTAATTAAATGTTTTATGAACATGATTTCTGGAAATTAATTATAATCCAGTAACTATGTATAGGGAATGACTAGCCTATTTCTAATATTTCATAACATTTTTTTTAATGTATATTTGGTCATATCCTTTAAGTATTGCTTAATTAGCATTTTAACTTATGTATATTTTTATGTTCTTTTTGATAAATCCTTATAGACTGAAACTTGAAAAAAAAGATTCTCAAAGACGTATTCCTACTTCGTCAACTGTATGACCCTGCAAATTATAACTTGTGATGGCAAAGGCAGTGAATTTTATTATGAATTTTGAGGTCTTCTCTTTGGACTATCTTCCTGTTTTTGACTTTGTTAGCCTACTGAGCTGAAGAAGCAAGCTTTAATATGGGCATTTTCAAAATTGAAATGTGCTGGTTATTATAGTTATATTATTATTAAACATGTGGGTTATTATAGAGTTGTAGCCAAGGGGTCTGATTGGACAAAATCTGGTGATGCATCTCCTTGACAACCAAGCAAACGTCATGGGAAAATTCAGCCAATGATTATTATTTTTTGTGTGCCAGCAATACCAAGCATGGGGCCCATGTATACCTGATTCGATTTCATTACTCATCTCTACCAATCTACCTTCAAATCTAATTATATACCCAAAGTAGTGAATCATCCATTTTATATATATATGTATATTCTGCCAGCTATGTATGTATGTGAATATATATATACACACACACACACACACACACAGACATACATGGCTGGCAGAATTGCTTATCAAGGCAGAAAGCAGCATCATTTTTTACAGATTGCATGTCAATTGGTACCACAATATATATATATATATATATATATATCATATATATGTCATAAATTTAAGATTTAGAAAGCTACAAAATCTCCATTTAAAGGGGGAGGTACTACAAGTTTACAAGAGTTAGGAAATGGGTTAATGAATATTTGGGAGATAAACCTAATTGCTAAATTTGGCCCTTTTGTTTATGGAGGGAGGTTTGGGGTACAGAACGTCCTTGATGGAGTAAAAAAGGCTCCTTAACATCTTTCAATTTATAATTGTATCAACGTGTCAGTTTCTAATTTTGTCCTGAAACCTTGAGCAAATAAATGTTTTTCTAGATGTGCATGTTGTACCATGACTTGATATGAAATCAACACTCATATAAACTTACCAAAGCTTTCATAATAGTAATTCCAGCTGTGATATTTTCCCCGCCACCCATGACCAAAATCATCCTTTAGTCCCTCTTCTCCATAGAGGTCATATTTCTTTCTAGTTTCTTCATCTTTTAAAACTTCGTATGCTTTATTTAACTGAACAAATTTTTCCTCAGCTGAAGGGTCATCCTATTTAAATCAAAGGAGCAACCATTCTGAATAAGTAATTAAATCAAATGATAATAGTCAGGTGCTTGAGCATCTTACACAATCTAAAGATGTCTTGATTAGTATCTAATACACTATCAATAAATAAATTATAACACTTTCTCTCTGCTTTATTTAACTGAACAAATTTTTCTTCAGCTGAAGGGTCATCCTATTTAAATCAAAAGAGCAACCATTCTGAATAAGTAATCAAATCAAATGATAATAGTCAGGTGCTTGTGCATCTTACACAATCTAAAGATGTCTTGATTAGTATCTAATACACTATCAATAAATAAATTATAACACTTTCTCTATGCAAATTAGTATTTTGATTTTTTTCTGTTATCTCCAAGTTCTATTTTCATACTTACATCTTCATTCTTATATTAAAAGATATGTTAATGCCAATGGAATGATCATTAGATTTATGCATGGTACATATCTTACCTTATTCTTGTCAGGATGAAGCTTGAGAGCCAATTTTTTAAAAGCTTTCCGAATTTCTCGATTATCAGCATCTTTACCAATTCCTAGCAGCTCATAGAAATCTTCTCCAAGAGTGAAGGATGAAAGAAACAACACAGCTAATCCAAATTTCAGTAGCATTTTTTTTTTAGTCACACTTTGTTTATTCTTATTAAAATAGTGATGATTTGTCAACTTCTATGTGCACAAAAACTAAATTGATCTAATTTGGTGAGATGAAGTGCTTTCTAATATTGATGCAACTTCCTGAAAACATAAAATTTATCATAAATTTTAAAATGTAGCAACTAAACAAAAATTAATAAACCAAATATGTAAAAAGCCCAATAATAATAAAAAAATCCCTGAACCATGAATTATAATTCCAGTGTCATTGTAAACCACTTATAAAATGTCGACTGTTTAATGTATTTCTTCTTTATTCACTTTTATTGGCCTTACTGATAAGACAATATTTTCAATATTAAATAAAGTACTATCATCCTAGATCCTTAATATAAAGAAACAAAGGTAGTTAAACATTTTCTGGGAAACATATACTGAAATTATAATAGAAATATTCAAGACCTCTTAACATCAGATTTAACCTTTTATATTTTCTTTTGCTTTTGATTCTTTCATATAACATATTTCAAAAGATGCAAGACCATCCAGTAATAAAAGGGTTTAGGCAGGAAAATGAAACAAAAAAAAATCTTTCATTGACATATATTTGAATACACCTCTACTCAATTCTTAATTTTATTATAACATTAATGGCATCAAATGAAACCTTGAACAAAACTACATTCCTACTTAAGACTGATACAAGTAATACTAAAACTAGTATTAGTAATACAATAGTATTACTATTAGTATTAGTACTAGTAGTAAGAGAAAGTTCAACTTCAAGACAAATTGTAGTGCAGTTAAAATTCTTTTTTCAGCATTATTTTATAACAGTTCCAAAAACATTATTTCAATCACTAAAGTGCATCTTTTATTACTGTATTATATGTATAACAAATATGGAGATGTTACTCGGACACCCCCACACACTTTAGTTCATTCTCGCTCTATGCTCTCGGTCACCAACCGCTTATGAGTAGGAGATAGCCGAGTTTGGCTAAGATCTAACCGTACACTATACTAATTATTCAGTATAGACTATATCAGTAAATGCTAACTTAGCCCAACGCAAATAATGCTACTTTAATCAATTTAACACTCTAAAAGATTCACCTGACCAAATTACCATATTTTTTTTTTAACTACTTCACATTAATAATGTTATATTAAAACTTACTGGTCAACAAACACAACTGACAACCTAACTTCGAAAATGTCTTTCTTTGGACAGTGAAAACTAAAAATGAAAGTGTAACTATGACCGGTAGGTGGCATTTTTATTCATTTAGTTTTTGTCATTGCCGCTGACGGTTCATAAGCCCATTGGCTTACGTCTCAAACGTCATTATTTTCGATATATTTTACTGGAATTTTAATACCTACTTTATATATATATATATATATAATAAGTTATTTGTTTCTATCATATTTGGTCTATCATATTTGTTTATATCATATTTGTTCTACCATATTTGTTAATATCATAAATGAAATAATTCGACCTTGAATTACATTTACAAAAACACCCACTATGTTCTAAATCCTGAGGAGAAAAGGTGATTTTTCAAATCTTTGTTTTTTAATTATTCGCAATTTCAAAAGTTTCGTCGAAATTTTAAGGAAAAAAATCGGTACATGCTGATAAGTTCAGCAGTGAATTAAAAACCCACGAAAATCCCCTATTATGAAATACATTTATATTTAAAGCATTATGATAATTTTATATTTTCAAGAAGTTGAGTCAGTATTGGAAAGCACTTTGTCTCACTAAATTATATTTATTTACATATTTTGCTCTTAGAAGCTGGTATATCAGTAATATTTTAATAAGTGTGAGTTAAAATGCTACCTAAAGTTGGAATTCCTTTTGCTAAAGTAAAGATTACATGCGACAAGAGTTATCTCCAGTGATGTGCAGAGGACATCAAAATGGCAAGAACTCATCAAGAACTCAAGAGTACTTTTCAAACATTTTGGATGTGAAGGGGAGTTAGAAGAGATTATGAGGACTGGGGCTCTGGTATACATAGGGTAAAAATCCATAAGAAGCAAACAGGTCATATTTTATTCCTATTCATATGGTCTTATGAAGACTTTTATGATCTGAAATTAAACAATGCCTTTTTCCATATTAACACTAATATCATATTGATTTTCTGAATGTAAAGTCCCACTGGACCCTGTGTCCTATTTATTTTAAAGCTGAAGTCCTTTTTACTTTCCTAATAACTCGCAGCAAGCAAGATGTGGAATCGGGTGTATTTTTTCGTAGTTGTTGATAATTTTATGACAGAAAAGAAAAGGCACTTTAGGGGTATAAAAGCAGGAAGGCTGGGGCATGAGTCCAACCAACCACTCCCTGTGTGCGTCATTAATTTATCTCGTAGAAGGTTGTATTGGTTTGAGCCTGTGTTTTTGTCCACCCCGTGAAACGAGATAAGCCCACCTCAAGCTGTGACGTAAATACTTGTAAAAGTTAATGTGATATTGTAATAGACGATGAAGTGGGTGATTCAAAAATTGTGGAATACCTAATTGGGTCTTTTGTCTGACTTGAAAGTGCAATACAATATAACGTTTTCTGTCTTTGTCATGTGCAGACATGTTTGGAAACATTTTCTCTCTAGCCACAGCAGCAAAGTTGAATACAGAATAAGAAGATGGCAAATTAGTAAACAACTTTACTATTACGGATAAAAAATCTTTAAACATTTTTCCCTTGTGTGTACTTGTTTTTTTCTTTGCTGGCGTGTTCGATGTTTATCTCTGCATAATATTTCCAGTGAACCTGCAAGTCTTTGTGGAAACTTTGGCCTGGCTAACTGTGGATATCATTGTACCTAATATCACAGACTAGTTAAAATAGAATTTGGTGTCTTGACCAAAGGATTTGTTATTGCCGATTTTTTTTGGAATTTGCTTATTTTTCCATTTGACTCTCTGGTGCTGTAACATTTTTAAATCACGAGCATGGAAGGGCATTGTATAAAAACGAATAGAATTCATGGGGAAGAAGAGGAAATAATGGTTGAATTGAGGACTCAATCAAAAAATCGGCTAAGACCTAGAATTAGCACTCTCCTAGAACTAGAGTTTTCTCAGGCAATTATGAGAGCTATGTCTGTGTTCTCAATCTCTCTTAAGACCATTTGACTGTTAGGCATCCCGCTGGACAATTCTGGGCACCTCTGGTGCAAACTCCAGCGATTACTTTCCATGATCTGAAACATAGAGTGGCAGAGAAAGGTCACGATGAACCACATTGGAGTGGTCTCTATGAGAATACAACCACTCATTGACAATCCCAGGCATTGCAAGGAGCTGGCCTGAGTCACTCATTAATAAGGAGAGTGATGAGATCTGTGTGTTTTATCACAATATCATCTTGATATGATCCAGTGGGATTAGAAGTTAGTAAGAAACTACCCAGGATTTACAAAGCATACAAAAATGATTCAAACTGTATACTGTGAAATGCAATAATGATGTATTGTATGATGCATCATGGCATTTTGATGGCAATTGTGGTGTATTCTACTGAGAGCCAATATTGAACTTGCTTGAGGATGTCTCATTCATCAGAATGTGCGGGTGTATGTCTCGAAACTTCTAAGAGATAATGAGAAACTCCCCAAATGATTAGATTAGCAGGTTCTTGTCAGCACCACAATTTAATTATGGTGGCTCTGTGAAACAATTAAGTCGCCAGTGTTTAAAGAGATGACAGAAGGAGATGTTGACATTTACTCACATCTTTTAATCAAGTTGTTGGGTAGAACGGATGGGCTCAGAGACAAGTGGTACAGTTTCTGGTGCTGAGTTTAGATGGTCTCTTGCACAATGCCTTGAAGAACTTAGACAAGGAACAACTTGATACCTGGAGCATAGTTGCCAATGAGTTGTGTCAAATATTTGACTGTGAAAAACACAGCAACCTAAAGATTCGAGTTCAAAGCTCAAAAGTGAGGGTCCATAAAATACCCAACCACTTTAACAATGATTTAAATAGATTACATGTGAAGACATTTCCAAACATATGTCCTTTATTTGTTGATGATATTCTCATTGACAAGTTTATAGAAGGTGTCAAGCAATCCTATGTGGTAGTACCAAATGGTTCTTATGGACATATCTCTCTCAGAGGTAATTTCAGTAACTCATGTAGTTTGAAGTGGTGATATATAATTACACACTGGAGAACAAAAAACTGAAGTGGCATATACATTTTCAGTCTCAGCTCTGAGAGAGTTTATAGGGTCCATAACGTCCTCTGAGACATGTCAGAAATGATGACTGCCAACTCCACCAACTTCTATGCAACAGATGCCATAAAGCATTGTGGTGCAGCTGTGAAGGTTCCTAGTGAACCAACAAGGTGTTTCCTGATCTTGTTACGATGACTGTGTTGTTAGCACAGTTGGGAAATTGAACCTCTCAAGGTTTAAAGAGCAAGAAACGAGCACGTGCTTCATCTGTGCTTGACCTGTTCACTGACTTTACGAATTTCCATATCCTGTCATCAGACAGAACCACAGGACGTAATGCCATGAAGACCAATGCTGCAAGAGATGCATGATGGTCAACAATAAGCCATAGCTACAGCTATTCCATCTAATTTAAATTAGTAGGGCCTGAGATGAATGTGACTGCCAAATTGGGAGAATATAGCAGTTATCTTGCACACAACATCATTGAGAGTAGTTAGGAGACCCATGGACTGGATGATATGTGATATATGTTAATAATAATGAAATATGGATGAGAGGTTGAGTTTTAGTGGATACCTGAGAAGCTAGAACCTTACGCAATCTTGCCATGTATTAGGAACACTATGAAAGCCATCACTTTGGCTAGTTTGTTCTAGAAAATAGTGACAAACTATAAATGAGTGGAAAGGCATGTTTTTCATTTTGACTTAGTAATGTTATGCAATAAACAAAAATAATTGCATCTGATCTAGGTTTTAATATTGGTATTCTAAGGATGGACTAACCACAAAAGTGTAAGTGCTTGCACAATAGACAAACTGCATTTTTGCAGCAAAACTACCCAGTATCGATTATACTTGCCATGTGAACAATGGACTTTACATATGCATGTTGAAAAGAATGCATAAGGAGTTTTCCATGCTGTACGTTATCACCATCTGCTGCTGTGATAGATCCAATATGTGAAACAAATGGTTTGTTCTCTGGAAAATAGGCTGCACTTGCTCAAATAGTGATCTACTCAAGCATGAGTATTGTACCAGTGCTAGTCTTTAACTACAGACATTCAGCATTTCAACATTTAGCTGAGATGCTCACAAAGTAAACTGAGGCAGAGATGGCATAACTACTCACGTAACTAGTGTTGTAGCTACTAATAATGAATTCACAACTTCTGATTGGGCGAAAATAATAATTCAAAAACAGACAGGAACTAAGTAGACTGATCAGAGAGTTTTCTGGTGTGATAGTGGGATCAGATGGTTGATTGGTTTGAATAACAATCGCACATTTTTACATAGATACAGATGATGCATCTTCAATAAGACAACTAACACATAAGTTTTTTGTAGCACCAGGGATATTACCAGCCCTTTAAATGAGTGAATGTTGAAGGAGAGAATAATATATCATTCACAGAGTGTTTGATAATATCCAGTAGTAATTTTAAAAAGAAAATAATGTGAAGCATTTGTGTGGTACTCAGATGAATGAATGCAGTAATCTGTGTGGATACCTTTCCTTTACTGTACATAGATAAATGTTTGGATATGTTGATTTAGTATGGTAGATCTGCCTTTTGGTTATACGAAAGTCAAACTGGACAATGAAAATAGGTCCAAGGTTATTTTCAGCAAGTGGAAAGGACTATTTGGATTCTGCATCATGCCAATTAGTGTGTGTATTGTGCCTGCCACTTTCGAGAGTCTTATGGAGCTTACACTTAGAGGAATGCAATGGGAGGGATATCTCTTCTATGTAGATGACATATTCGTCTTTCTTTGCAATTTTCAAACAGAGAACACGAGAGTGGTATCCTAGTATACCAAGGATCAAGACAGAAATTGAAATTTCGAAAGTGCCCACATATGCATGTGAAAGTCGAATATTTCAGTCACATAGTCGACAGAAATTGCATGTCTACTGACACTGCAAAGATCACAGTGGTCCAGATTGTCCCCTACCTTCTAATAAATGAAAATTCTGCAGATGTTTGTTTTTTACATCTATTATTAATGCTTCGTGACAAATTCCTCCAAAATACCTGCACTACTGTCTACATTCACTAAAGTTGTTGCATACTTTGTGTGGTAAGTAGAATGTGAATACGTTTTCAGTGCTCAAAGTGTGATTTAGTCAAAGCAACAATATTGGTTTATCTTCATTAATATTTTCCATTCATGCTCGATACAGACACCAGTGATAGTATAGCTGGCATGTTTTTGTCACAAGTACAGGACAGTTTGGAACAAGTAAATATATAGAACTATTTATGCAATACAACTACTACTTGTGTGGTAGGGTGTTGACCATTCAAATGGACAATTTGTCATTGAAATGGTTCAAAACATATCTGCATCAGACTGCATGATGTATTAGCCAAATGGATAAGCTTCAACTAACTTGGTAAGTAGTTGATAATGATAAGCACATATTGATTACCTTTCTCAGTTTTGGGCAAAGGACAAATTATAACCAGGGTGATTTCCTCCAGAGGGAACTTATTGTTCTCTGGTAGAGTTGTCCTTCCTGTAGCTGTTTTTTTTTCTCTGGAAATATACATTGTTTTAACACAAATGTAGCCAGATAAACGGCTTTTGCACATTCTAATACTGTGTGACACAACTTGTCGTTTTTCAGTTCTTGTATTATGAAAAATTTGAAATATTTCTTGATTTAATGGTCGGGGGACCACTAGCTGCATCATAGGATGGCTACCGCATCCTGGTGGTTCATGATGATAGATAAAACAACAGTCTATTCTGTACTTGTAACTGATTAATAAGTGCCATATATTGTATGCATCAGTACTATGTTCAACAGTTTATGATTAGTGCATGCTACTTGTTCCACTGCAAGTAGCATCCAAGCAAAGTTTTTATTCTTCAATTGCTCCTCCTGAAGTTTTTGACTAGTAGTTTACAGTGTCCATTCCAATGCAGATTTGTCCCTGCTCATATAGTTCATCATCATTAGTGCTGCAATATGTTTTTACTGTTGTATAGTGTCGAGTATCTGAACACTCAATTAATGTACATAATCATATGTGTTAACATGATAATACATCAACACTTCTGTGCTGCTGGCCTTGATGGAAATGTACAATAATATTTTCTAGATTTTTTAACTTCATGCCTGAACAATGAATATCACACTCTGGTACACTGGGAGAAATCCTTATGGACCATGGAGGTAACTTCAACACCCAGCTATTTGCAAAATTGTTCCAGTATATTGGTTTGGCTAAATAAGGAGTACACACTGTCAAGTGTATGCTTGCTAAGTTCATTATCCTTAACCTGTTTGATTTTGATAAGCATCTGCCATATGTCACGATGACATACTGTGCAATTGAGCAATAGTTAATTGGTTGCTCTCCAAATCCCCCTATGTTTGGGCGAGAAATACACTTCCCTGTGGATTTGATGTATGGTACTCTGTTTGAAGCAGGAGCATATCAATGTCCACGAGAATATGTGAAGTGATGACATTCTGTAATAGTCGACAAGCATGAATTCATATGATGGAAAATGGGTATAGAGGCTATTTGTGAAAAATAGTGTTACAAAAAAAAACAGTAATGGAATGAGTTGTTGACCAGGTATTGAGAATGATTGAGGTAGGTGTCTGCAGCATGGAAACAAATCAGTTCTGGCTGGATTGGTCCATATAATGACTATTCTGATGAGCTTCTAGAAATCAGAGGTGAATAAGCAGGTTGATTATAATAATGATTCTACATATCATATTATCTCATATGATCTAATATCAATTGATAAGAAGGAAAACACTGGAAGTACATGTCTGGTTGTTTGTGAGGAGACAGCTGAGAAAACACCAATGGAGGAGCAGTAAATCTGCTTTGATGACTAGTTGAAATACTTAATCGTTATGGCTGGAATTAACTGCATGGCCAGCAGTTAGGATGGCAGGTTAGTCAGTAGAGTAACCACTGAAAGGGAATATTAACAGTAAAAGGATACACTTACAGTACATCATGTGAATGGCACATGATTATTATGCATTTGCTGAAAAGAAGTAGTCCTTGCTCTCCAAGCTATCAAATGGTTATTCATGGTAAGATGCTATACGATAACCACTCGATTATTGTCCAATTAAGATATTTATTTAGTGTAAATACCAACAACTGACAAGATATTGCAACTTTTCGAGCAATCAAGCGATATTTGATTATTAGATATTTGTCAAAATTCTTGCGATAACTGCTCAATCTATCTAGTTGATTTGTAGCATTCCTGCAGAGCATGCCACAAGATGCTTGCTAGTTACATGGCTAGGCAGTTAAGACAGTTAAATAAACTTCTAGAAGAACTTACAGTTGGATTCAACTATTAATCATGACCATGAATTCTTATAAACCAATATGCGGAAATGTCTTTGCAATCCTTGCTTTTCGAGCACTCAGGTTAATTTTTGTGGTTTATATTGATGGATATTTGATAGTATAAACTTACTGATCAAACTCGTGATCTTTTGTGCGAATCTATATACCAGTCTTCCTGAGGTGCAGTGTTGGAGCTACTATAATGCAACATGAGGAATTAACATGAACTGTATAAATCAGATAAAATGTGTATCATTTCTCATGATTTCTGTCTCAGTTAATTTTTGTGTTTATCTTATGTAGCAGGTTGTTCACTATTCCTAGATGGCAGTATTACTGGGGATAAATGAGACTTTTTGTTCAGATTGCTAAGAAATTTTGCTGTCATCCCTTGTGTGCTTACTACATTATAATGTGTGTATATGCATATAGTTTACAGTTGATGTCACAAAATGTGATCCAAGTGGATTCCATTTCTACTTAGTCCTGTCCGTAATTGCTTTTATTTTCGTGAGATCATTCGAGTTGGAATAAGTCTAACTCTTTAAGTAGCGCCTGAGGCCTAAATCGTGTTTGTCACACATAAAAAGTGTGACTGCTGCTGAGTTCAGTTGTTAGAAACCAGGGTAGCTGTTGAACAGTGACATCATTTACTACAACTACAAGTATGCATTGGTTAGTATATGATGATGGATAGGTATGTGTGTGACAGAACAGACATGGTTTCGATTAACTATACGAATCTATGTCTCTCGGAAGTAGTAGACTATTTACAATTTTGGTTAATTGGGACGATTGTTATCACTCCATCCCTAGCGGTAAATTTACGAACTAAAATTTCGTTTTCAATTTCCTGATGTGGACAGATCGCATATAGTCCATTGTGTAGCTTGACACTAAAACAAGAACTCCAACTCTTATCACTTTTGAACGTTTCCTTCCCTAAGCACATAGTGCAAGCCACACAAAAAAGTTATTTTTAACAATAAAAACAGAGCTTTGATACATGTGGTGGTACAAAACAAATGACCCATCGTGAAGCTTTGTGCTTAAAACAAACTAACAAACAAAAAGTTTTATCTTTTGTAAATTTTAAAAATTTTGTGACATTTGTATTTCATTTACTGGCATTAATTAGTGATTCATATTTATGAGGTGTAGAGCTAAAACTAATGTTAATTAATTTTCCCAATTTTCGGATGGTAAAAGTGATATATTATTCTGTTATTTAGAGAGAGTTTATCTATACTGTTTTGCCTCTTTTGTTTTAACCTTTTTTTTGAACAATTTAGAAGCAAATTTCGGTAAAAATGTAAATTTCATTTAAACATATTTTAAATCAAAGCGAGACTCAGATTTCATTCTAGAACACCTTAGAACCTTTAAGCTTCCAGGGATTGAATCCATATGTAACTTTTTCATCACAGGTACAGTTAATTTTATGGTGCATCATCAACTTAGGGAGTCACTCTACGCCCCTGTCGATGACGTTGGTGATACATAGATTATGAAAAACCGCACTTGGACCCTTTGTTTGATTAAAAGTGTGGTATGATATAATAATATCTGCCCTTTTCCTGTGCAGACGTTTGTAAATCCTTCCTCTCAATCCCCAATAGACAGTTTGAATATAAACAATAAGAAACAGGCAATTAAAAAAAAACACTATTATTTTAAATATATATATTTTTTATATTTTTAGATAACTTTATTATGGACAGATTGCGGCCAATGGCCTATGTATCTGCATGTCCATCTTTCGCGTCCCATTACAAAAAAAAGTGCCCCTTACATTAGGGCTGTGGGTGCATTATAAGTGTGACGATGAAACATCCTTATTATCATTATTACATTGTTAACTTAAGTATAATAAATATCAATATTTAAACTTACTATAGTGCTTACTATGGTTTGAGACAGTTTAATTTATGAATATGCTAAAATAAGAATAACGTTACAGAACAACAATATTAATTTGCTAACTAAATGAAAAGTATACAATTAGCAGTTTTAGCGCCATCTATTGATTTGTATCTTTATTAAACGTTGGTCAAAGTACGCAGATCAGCAGAATTCAAGCTCCACACGTCATATCGAGCCATCTAAAATACCAAATTTCATGTCTATGATTTTTATCTTATTTTTCACTCTAGTCAATTATATTTATCGAAAAAGTAACATGGCTTATAATATTTTACTTACAACACAAACATCTAGGTTTCTTTTCTCCATGGTGGGCAGAGTGTAGATAGCCCGCTTTTGTGGCTTTGCGCTAAAAAACTAACTAACAAACTGAATTTCAGTTGCACCTTCTTGGTCTTTTATTTTTGTGATATCGTATGCTATTTACAGGCTTTTTTACTGTTATGTCTTTTTCATATTTATGTTGAATTGGTTTTTGGTTAATAGTAGACTTCTTGATTCAAATTAATACAAGAGATAAAATAATAAAACACATACAAACTAGTTTGT
>NW_013666046.1:155848-162899 GCF_000517525.1 Limulus polyphemus
ATTCTAGCGTTGTAAGTCCGCAGACATACCGCTGTGCCACTGGGGGGGTTTTTGGTTAATAGTAGACTTCTTGATTCAAATTAATACAAGAGATAAAATAATAAAACACATACAAACTAGTTTGTAAAGTTTCACTTTATTAATGGGATAAAGGAAAAAATCTATCACATGAAACAATCAGAATTATTCGCGTTTTTATGTGTTTTTTACGAAAGATATTTCGAGTTTGAAAAAAAAAGGAAGTCTTGCTTCACAAATCATAACATAAAACTGAATCATTATCTTCAGAAACACCCTTTTTCAACAAGACTAATATCAAAGTAAATAACTTTAACCGGTTTTCTCCACGATTATTTTTTTGTTAAACATTGGAACCCTATATATGAATATTTCTTGTTTCATCTTAAAATCTTAGAACTTTTGTTCTAAGTAGAAATAACTGTCATACATAATAGCTTTAAAATCGTCAATTCTCACGAATTGAACTCTATTGCATCATGGTATAGTGTTTTTGTTTTGATAGAAAAAACTTAGAAAAAAACATTCAACGAAGCACGTGGGATTTCTACTGGTGTGCGTTAACCCGAAAATTTTTTTTCTTTTTTTTTAAAGAGTTGGTTGCAAACACTTCCATTCCTCATTTGACATAGACTTACATTTGTTTCAAGTGCTCATTCTCGTGTCATTACCTCCTCGCCATAACATTAACAAATAAATGTCTCAAGTATTCATTCTAATGTAATTACCTTGTCACCCCTAACTTGAACAAACAAATGTCCGAAGTGCTTATTCTCGGGTTATTACCTCGTCACACAATAATGAACAAATAAATGTCTCAAGTGTTCATTCTAATGTAATTACCTTGTCACCCCTAACTTGAACAAATAAATGTCCGAAGTGCTTATTTTCGGGTCATTACCTCGTCACCCTAACACCAACAAATAAATATTTCAAGTGCTAATTCTAGTGTCACTACCTCGTCACCCTAACATCAACAAACAAATATCCTAAGTACTGATTTTCTGGTCACGAACTCGGGTCATAATTTTTCCATCGATATAATTTTCATACCAACAGCACATAATAACCAGAGGAGAGGAAAGGAAAGATGCAAAGGGAAAGGACTGAGAACAAACTATATATATAAGTTAGGTTTCGCTACGATGCTTTCTACACGTATTCATGTGTGTCACAGAAACTACAGAACAAGACTATGTATTTTCATTTATAATGTACAAAAAATAAAAAAGTACTTGATAATTTTGGTAGAATGAACTTGCAGTAATGAAACATTTCAACTGTTTTATTTCATCATGATTGGTTTGTTTCGAATTTCGCGCAAAGCTACACGAGGACTATGTGTGGTAGCCATTCCCAATTTAGTGGTCAGCACCATCCACCATCAACTCTTGGTCTACTCTTTTACTAACTAATGGTCGAATATATCGTCACATTATAATACACCCACACTTGAAAGAGCGAACCGGTAATCGAACCTGCGACTCTGATATTATAAGTCGAGTGCCATAAACACTAGGCTATGGGAGGCTGTTTCATCATCACGCGTGAAATGTTTTTATTTGGGCAGCACCTATTTTTTTTTTTAACGACTCAACTAACGAGTATCAAATTCGCTCTGAAATAACTTATATATATTACTAACTGGCTTAAGTGTGCTAAATTCATGACGGAACATTAGTCTCTTAAGTGTCATAATAGGGTATAAAAGCATGTAAATATGTAACTGACTTATTATTTCAGTCATAACTAGATGAATAATTTAATGTTTAACTACTTTTAGTACGAATTCATTTTCTGTACAAATATATTTGTCTTATGATTTCGTACTAGATAAATAAAATTTTAAAGACATCAAATTATAAAATACATTTGCAATTCTTGTAGAATTTTACCTTAAAAATGGAGATAATGTTGTAAAATTGGCTATTTGCGAAGTGTCCACCGTGGTTATGCAGCCCCGAATTTAGCGCTATAGCCCCTTACCGACGAGCACAGGGTGCATTTACAATAAAGAGTTTTCAACAATACTCTTAAAAGGCAGTTCGAGTTTCTCTTCATGTTCTTATTTTGATTGATCTTCTACTTGAAAAGTCTTTACAATGGGTAGCTTCATTAATTTAATGTATATTTTCAGTATATGTGAACCAAATGAATTGTTTTAATCATGCTGGAATTTTACATAGGGATTTTTTATAACATTATTATTTTGTTGTTGTTTTTTTTATTCTTTCCCCAAAATAGTTTTTTTATACACAAAAATCGAATCATGAAGCGCAAAATTAAATCCCCAAAATTTGTCTATGTGTACAAAAGATAAGATCATTTATATGTAAAGTTTTGTAAACAAACACATTTAAAACAGTGCTGTAACAGCGAAGACAAAGGAAGTTTTCCTAATCCGGAAACAGAAACCAATTGACGAACTGTCTGTCCTTCATGATGATAAATGTTCCGTAGCGTCATCAGGATAAGAAGGCTTATGTATATTGACTGAAACAAACAAACACACACAAAAATAAATAAAGATTTTTAACACATATTCAATTTCAAACAATTCGGCATATTTTTTACATCTACATCTGTTCTAGATTATAATTAAATTCTATATTACAGAATGTGTAGTTTAATACGTGATATTTTCAATCAGGTTAATAAGATTCTCAGCTTTCCTAGGTTTTATAACAATTACTTGAAGCTGTTAAAGGGTCCACATACACACATTTATATATATATATATATATATAAACTCAAGTTTTTGATACAACATGTATAAAACGATATGTGACAAAAGGATACATGCGTATTCATATATATAAATACATATTTATCTTTATATCATATACTCTAATAGGGTATATACACACACACACACACACATATATATATATATTAATTATCAAAACAGGCCTTAGCAACCACAACAAAACCACTCCATAAAATAAAAAGATCATAAGGGCAAAAGCTATAATGTGGAATATATATTCATATAACCAAAACACAGAAAATTCCCCCTTCCCAGGTGGTTCTGCGATAAGTCAGTGGGTTCATAATGCTACAATCGGGTTTCGATACCCGCGGTGGGCAGAGCACAGATAGCTCACTCTGCAGCTTTGTGCTTTACAACAACAAACACAAACAAATTTCCACTTGTGGATACAAAAAAACACTACAATTCTTGAGCTGTTCTGTTTTTCTCTTATTTAGTATTTTCTACCCGTTTCATGGCATCAAAGGTCACTCTTCAGAATGTCATTTTACAGATAATTTACAATAAAAACATTCAGCTATCACTTTTAAACAAAACATAAATAACTTGAATTAAATACATATTTCTCAAAATGTACAAACGTAAAATACAGTCCTTATATAAAGGAAATGCATTAAAATATGCTCAAAAACAAATTATAAAAATAAGATTATTAAATACATTTTCTCTTCTTTTATATTCTTTTGTCGTCTTCCTTTTGATTGCCCCCCAGTGGCACAGCGGTATGTCTGCGGACTTACAACACTAGAAAGCGGGTTTCGATACCCGTGGTGGATAGAGCACAGATAGCCCTTGTGTAGCTTTGTGCATAATTAAAAACAAACAATCCTTTTGATTATAACATTATTTTAAGCGTACCATGACTAAAAATTAGAAAAAAAAAGGGAAATAAAGTAAGCAGAGGAATATTTTGAATTAAGTTGTTAAAAATGATGGAAATAAGTTACGACCTATGTAATAGTAGCCAGTTAATTCACATCATCCTCTCTGGTACCTTCCTGTACTGTTAGTCACGTGATTTACTACAATACTACCACCTGTGAGATACGAAAATCAACTCAATACATATTATGAAGTATATTCATTCAAGGCCAAAAAAAAGTAAGCAATTAGCCACTTTACTGTGATTCATACATCTGGAGCCCTTCAACTCTGTGTTCCTTATAAATATAACACTATACATGTCAAGTAATCGCAACCACAGTACGAAGTAATAAATATATAGCGAGTTATTAATAATCATAGCCACACTATTTGTTCCCTAATCGCCATTTATGGTTCAAAAAACCTTACTTTAATTGACAACACATGGTGGAAAGAAACGTTTCTAGTGTGATTCGTGTCGTTTAAAGCACAAATCATTTCACTGTAAACTTGGAAAGTATGTTTGTACACGTATACCGAAGTGATCTCAAGCTACTTCTCAAATAAACAACTAACAACGTTTTTCAAATATTTAAATCTGAGTGCTTAGAAAGTAATGATTGGAAAGTACGGTTTCCTTCACTAATCATCCTGGCTGATAATGACATTTTATATAAATATATTCGGCTCTCTTAGTTGTAAGGAATGAGTCGTTTTCATTCGATATTATAACATAAGTATCTACCAACAACACCTTTTGTGAAATTTTATCACTATACTAACTGTTGCAACTTAGTGGGTCGTAAGTAATCTGCTCCATAGAACCATGCTTAAGTCCATTGAATAATTCAAAATGCAAGGACTTTTATGCACTTTTAACCTCTAGGTAAGACTGCTAATGTAATGGTTGTAGCATCATACCAGTCGTTGACGATACTCGTCTCGTTCACCGTAGACCACCAAATAAATAGTAGTGGTTTCTTTCTCGTCATTCAAGTTCATGTAATCAAATCAAGGAAAGCATCTTCATCATCATTACCCAATTATCGCCTCTTTCAACCTGACCTCCTAATCGAGCCAATCAATGTATAATATAAGACTTGAATTTATCCACGTGTTCCACTGATTTTTATGTATCATTCATGTAAATGCTGAAATTTAGTAGTCGATAATTTGTGTGGACGAATATTAGCATGCTATCTACATAGGTGAAACATCTCTCCCATTGCAAGATTCTTAGTAAATTCAAGTGTAGTTGAGATATTACACAGGCTCAGTGATATGTTATGAAGTTAATGCAGTCTAATTCGAATATCTTGGGCTTTTTACCATTGTCTAATTCATATTGTAAGTTGCCAGATGTCAAATTAAGTGTGTTAAACCAGCAGGATTGCCCTGGCATATCTAAACATTTGTATGTGTGTGTGTGGTAATGGAGATTTGAATTACGATATTCATCTGCCTGAAGTCTGTATATTACCCTGGTATTCATTCTTCTTCATTATAACTATTTTCATTTGCTATCATAAAGTTGGTATTAACTAGCTAAAGTCGCAGCTTTGCTTGGGGCACCTCAAAACTCTAGGGTCAAGTAGTGTTCTTACATTGACTGCCAAAAACACAATCTCGTGTCCATGCTATGTTCAATTTTCTATGAATTGAGCTGACCACTACAGCTTCAAACACAAACAGACTGATGCACTATCCTATATTGGTAACTAAATCCAACTTTGTCTTCAATAATGCTACTGTTTGACTCTCCTGTTGTTACCTGATATTTGACCAAAACAAAAAAACTCTACTGCCTGTCCTGTCGTTCAAGAGAATTTGGACAAGTCACTCTTACAATGATTGTACTGTGTGGAATTTAAGCAGGCATCACATCTCTGTTTCTGAGACTGCTGGTTATAGAAACAGAAATCTTCCCTTTGCATTATTGGTACAGCCATGTTAACATGTCTTGGGTGTCCTTAACTACTCACTGAAAACCACTTGTGCTGTAACAGAGCAAATGGTGGTCTTTGTGGCATCTAAGCTTAAGGAGAGCCTTCATATATATTATACTCTCAGAAGCACATCCTGGGGAGGTTTTGCCATAGTTTTTACAACTGTTAGTTTCATCGTTTATGACATTATACTTAATGCAACTAGTTTGAATCATATTGCTATTTAAGTTGCTTGTGTTAGAAACATAATGTCTCAAACGCCTATCTAAGTAGATCATCTAGATATTCAGTTAACTTTTCATGGAGGCCCAGATTTTAGGCTAGGATTTGTCACGTAGGTAGCTGTTTTCTACTTTTATAATCTTCAATGCAATTCAGCCATAACTGTGTCCTAGTCATCATGCTGTCCCTTCATCAAATTCTCGACATTGTCAACACTGGACCATATAAACTCAATATCAGATGTTAACCTTCCTGTAGTAACTATAAGTATTCCAAGCAATTACTTAATTGAATCACCCTTAAAACAATGACAGTAACTTTCTACACCTACTGGCCCTACAATTTTACAAACATTCAACTCTTTCTCAATATTTTCAGAATTTGGTGATTCTAAAACATACATAGTATTAGACAGCAGTGTAGCCACAGACAAATCCTAGTGGCTTCACAGCCCATTGTTTCAATAACAACTGAGTAATTAACCTCCACTATCTTTTAGCGATGCTCGCTGCTCCACTGTGAAGAAGCTTTATGAAGAAAACATCATTCTACAATAGCCTCTCACTTAAACCTCTTAGTAATGTGTTACATGAAACAACAATGAGGTTTTGATTTGTTCGGTTGCACTGTTTGAAAACAAAACGAAAACAGCAACTGTGGTTTTGATTGCAATTCCTATATTCAATATCATGATGGTCAGGTTCAAAGCTCTTGAGATAACCCTTGGTTACTGGTCTGTTTCACTTGCAGGATGAAAAGGCAGAGGATTGAACCTGGAAGTAGCTCAAGAGGTTCCATGCAGCACTTTGATCTTTTGTATTTATCCAGGCCCTGTTAGAATGCGGAAGAGTGTTTCATAGCCATGAAAGACTTTTCTTGGTCCCTTGCTAATCTTCAGACCTTGGCATAACTTCAGTGGCTGTCTCTTCTTTTAGACCATAAGCTCATCCTTTAAGAACAGGAATTAATACGTCAAACATAAATCATGCAAAAGCAAATCCTGGTATCAGCAATAGATTAACTCTTAATAACTTAAAAATAAAAACAACACTTTATTTACATAAATAGCACTGGCACTCGATCTCTGTGGTATGAAGAAACACTAGTTGTTATCTAATTAAATCTCAGCTTTAGGCCCGGCATGGCCAGGTGGTTAAGGGGGTCGCGGGCTCGAATCCCCGTCACACCAAACATGCTCGCACTTTCAGCCGTGGGGGCGTTATAATGTGAC
>NW_013666046.1:163471-177237 GCF_000517525.1 Limulus polyphemus
GACTAGCTGCCTTCCCTCTAGTCTTACACTGCTAAATTAGGGACGGCTAGCGCAGATAGCCCTCGTGTAGCTTTGTGCAAAATTCAAAAACAAAAGCAAACAATCTCAGCTTTTATTAGTTGTCTTTCTTCCTGGATACTGGAACAGCAAAGAACATAGACCAAAGCAATTTTGAAAGTTCTAGCTTTGCAGGAGATATATTACAAAGCTAAGTCCTGCTACAGCTCTTAGAGCACTAAGGCACTCACATCGTTAGTAAGAGTATATTAACAGAAAAGGGAAACCAGAGTCTCTATGTCTGTATATTTACATATAACTATCGTTTTAGAAACCCCGTAAAACCCGCTCAAAAGATTATTATGCAGCAAGACAGTCAGATCATTTGCGACGTTCTAATTGCAAGATTAACATCCTTCAAAACTGGATATATACGGACATACTGAAACATGTTACTCGCAGAATATGTCCATTCTTTCATCTCTTCAACTTTTGTTTTTGTTTGTTTTTTTACTAAAATTAGTATTTGAAAGTCTCATACTGAAAACAGTTTATGTTTTTAGTAAATGGATAAAGTGCACTGCAGTAAAATTTTGGTTATTAGTTTATTTTGATGTAAAAAATCGAATAATTTTTAATTGATAATCACATAACAAAACTAAGACTTGTACTTTACCTACGTGGTATTGATTAAGTTTCTCAAAAGAATACAATTTTATCTCTGAAACCATATCGTGGTTTCAGAATGATTTGAAATAAAAAAAGAATTGAAAATTTTTATCACTTTTTTCTCACTTCTCATTTCCAGCATGATATATAACGACATTTTTTTTCAAACTGAATTACCAAGTTTGAAAAACTTGTTTACTTCAAAGGCTTAAAAAAATATTTGCGACAACTCATGCTTACACCTATCTACACAGCCTCATTGCATTGCCTGGACCCTACTTCATGCGATGGTTGATATTTAGAAGGTTTTCTTTGTTTAGAGTTCTTATTGTAAGTAAAATAATAAGGTACAAAGAGCTCTATATGATATCTTTTAGACTCTTACAGTTCATTAGTTTTGAAAAACACCTCAGTAACTGTAAGATCATGATAGATACGTGAACGTTATTCTGTTATATTTTCTGAATTTCAACTACCCTTTACTACACAGTTAACTAAATAAAACGCCAGAGCAAATACCTTTCAATCTTTTGGCTTTGGAAAAGAATTTCAAAGCAAGCATGACTGAAGGCTATCTTATTTGCTGAATAGCAATCAAGTAGTAACGCCTTCTAAGAAACAAATTGAATTACAACAGCTTTTGTGGCTATATCTTTGTTTTGTTTTAAACGTCTAAGCCGCTTCAGTCGAAATTGTTCAACCGGAAAAATAAGTTTCTAAAGTACGTGACTGAAAAAATATTGTTCAAAATATGTGCTTATGATTTACCACTAAGATTTTAGAATAAAAATAATTTAGGAAACTCATATTTGTAGATGTTTAAGGGAAAACACGACAGCCAATCACAAGGAAGGACGACAGTTGAACTTTTTCTAACCTCAGTTGCATTGAAATTTCTTCAAAACATTTTGTTCACGAGAATGATTTGTAAACCATATGTTGTAAATTTGTGAATTGAAAATCGCCACTCTATAAAATACATATCACATGTACTACCTTCTACCATAACTATTAACCTTTAGAATAAATTTAACTCTGTGAATAAACTTACCTAATAAATAGCTGAAAAAGAGAACTAAGCTATATGTTTGTTTACGTCTTCATTTCAGGTAAATAATGTTTATGTGTTTCATTGTGAATTAACCATCTTGATCCAAGACCTCTTTACTTAGTTACTCTTATTAAGAACTTTCAATAAAAGGCTTGACAAAAAAACGTAAATTTCAAATTACCTAAAACTGCTTAATGTGTGTATTTATTACTAAGAATTTCCGAGGGAAAGTAAAGAAATGTATAAAAATAACATATTATCCACATTATATCTGATAATACCCAGTGCCGAGGAGACCTTTAAAACCAATACCAGTGTTCCTTACGTGCAATAATGTGCAAGAACTGTCCGGAATTGTACATCAGAGAAACGAGAAGAAAATTGTAAACCAAATTTACGGAACATAATAAAAAAACATCCCATGTATACCACCATTGCAACTAAAAAAACCACAGTATATCTATACAAAACACTGTCATTTTAAACAAAGAACCTAACATCAACAAACACAAAATAAAGGAAGCTATCTTAATTGAACAAAACAACCCCACTCTAAACCAACACTCTGTGGTACCAAGATACCAATCTCTGGTCATGTGATCTCTTTTGTTCCATACTGTGTATATATTCATATGTCTCTGTAAACTACTTGTGCCTGAGGAAGAAATAATTGGTGATAACATCAGACAACCTGAGGAACTTGTCCAGGGTGGACAGTCGAGGCCGAAATTCAGCTTGAGGATTAAGTAAGAGTCTGTTTTCCGAAATAAAATAGTGGAGAAGAGAGACTAAAATAAGTGTCCAGATGAATTACTGGTAAGGCTATTAAGGCAATAAGAGGTCACTAGTGAATGAAACTTATTAGGCTTAAGAAATAAAAAGATTTTGAAGGGTTTCCATGAGCAAGAATAAAGTCTGGTGCATACAATGATGGTAAACAAGGTGGCTAGTAGTAAACAGAATTTAGGAGGAGTGTTCCATGGAGAGGACTACATTACATTGTCCAATATAGGAGCTGTAGTTAATTTGTTGTGTAAAGCACGATAAATATGAGACACAGAAATAAACACAATTAGAAACCGTCTTCCATATCCTGTGTGTTGTCAAGACAGGAAGTATATAACGTGATATCAGTTTCAAAAGATTGTGAAACAGGTGTTTCAAAATAATTAGCGAAGACATTGACCTTTTCTAAAACCGAAGTATTAGGGACATTAGGAAGGAGTGTGCAGTTATCCTGTTAGTACATTAGATTGAATCTAGTATAAGGAGGGATGAAAACTTTCATATAATGTGTGTGTTCTCTGCCATTATAGCTGCTTTAGGGACATCATCAACAATAATGAGATATGAAGGAGTGTGCAGTTATCCTGTTAGTGCATTAGATTGAATCTAGTATAAGGAGGGAGGAAAACTTTCATGTAATGTTGTGTGTTCTCTGCCATTATAGCTGCTTTAGGGACATCATCAACAATAATGAGATATGAAGGAGTGTGCAGTTATCCTGTTAGTACATTAGATTGAATCTAGTATAAGGAGGAAGGAAAACGTTCATGTAATTTGTTGTGTGTTCTCTGCCATTATAGCTGCTTTGTTGCAACAGTAAGACTATGAGAAGCTCGGTGAAGACACCCATGTTGGTTAAGAACCACACGATCTTTTTAATGTTTAAAATTTTGAAATAAAATATGAGATCAAGGTACTAGGGAAATATCTTTATGTGGTAAATGAAATTTACGTGGACAGCAATAAATGTTTTGAGAAATAGCCAAAGAAACGGAAGACGCAAGAGTATGAGCTAAATGATCAATATTCTCAAATGTGGAGAAGTTGAAATCAATGTTCTGAAGTGCACTTTACAAAAATTTGAGAATGTTTCGGTAGATGGTGGTTGTGTGTAGAAGGTTCAGGCATCAAGCTGCTAATAGGCGGGAAAACATCAATGGTGAGAAGAGATATAGTATTAGGATCAATGCACTCCAGGTACTATTAAACTGATGAAGAATGGCTGTGACCATTGACATCAACCTTGATAATGTAACTTTGAAGTTTTGATCAATAAACGTGAAAAAGGCATGAACCGATTCTTCTATCTCTCTGACATATATGGTAGTAAGTGTGATTATCTGGGATGAAAATATATAGAGTAATGATAAGAGTAATGATAAGAGTTCAGTGAAGCTGTAATGGTGTCAAATGGAGATCCAAATTGGTAATGAAGTCTTGCAACTGACTACCTCTCCTCCCTGACTTTTCCTCGTGGATTGTCACTCCTGTGTAAATTATAATCGGATAATCGTATAAACAACTTTATTTAAGTATAACACAATCACTACTGGTTCCAACAAAGGTCGATTAGTCTTAATATAATGTAATTCAAAGTATGTTTCTAGCCGACCTGATCACCTGAATTTCAACAATTGTCGAAAGTGATAATGGATGTTTCAACCATATTGATTTTGAAAACAGTGTAATGGAGAGAAACAACACACGTAAGAAATAGTATTTGTTTCATTACTAGGATATGCAGTCATGAGTACAGAGATCACCAACTTCAGGAACTTACATAAAGATTAAGGACTTGGGCAAATATTTCATATAGAACAAAACATACAATTTTATTACTACATTGACAATATACAACAACAGTGCATCATGAGATAATTACAAACAAAATAAATTGCTTTTAGTGAGACTCTTCAATATGTCTAACAGTATTTCAAGTGGATTTGTCAGTACTTCAATAAAATCAATCCTGGTTTTAATACACAGTTTTACATTAACAAACTTACTTTTCTAGATATTGGTTGAGAAAGCATATTTACTTACACGGGAGTTGAATAAGATAATTTTCCATGGTTGTAATTCTGGACTTCAGATTTCTGAGAGCAGACTATTGGTAAAACTCGCTGGAGAAAGACTGGAAGAAGACTGATTTGTGATTATTTCAGGCCAACTTTTATACAAGATACTTTTGAAGGTTCCAGAACTAGATCTAGTGTAAGTAATGTTGCACTTAGCATGAAGAAATCGCACTCAGCACGAAATACTTCAAGAATTCTCTATTCATCTCTGGGGATGTAGCTAAAGGTCCTGATATCATCCAGTCTAAGATAACCTTTGACTTTGCACTTTCTTTACTGGCATCAATATTCTACCTCGAAAGTTGAAACTTGTATCTAGGTAAGTGGTAGTTTGAAGCATCAGAGTTTGTATATTAAGCCATAGTGTCAGACAGTGTTGGAAGCTCATTCTAAGTCATAAAGTATTGTATAAGAAGGCTTGCTAGTGTTAAAATGATTGGAGTTAGAATCCAATAATTTGAGAAGTTGATCTAGTATCCATAGTTGTGGATAGAATCCAGCCTGGGTAGATGGGAATAATTGGTGATCAGAAATATATATGTGGAGGGAATGAACTAAAATGTATTCTAAAATTTTACTGAGGACACTGGTAAGACTACTAAGATGATAAGAACTAACATTAGTTGAGGCTTGTTAGGTTTTAAGAAAAGTGAAATGATATAATTCTTTCAGGATTCGGAGAAAAATCCAGAATGAAGAAGTAAGGTATAAAGTGTTGCAAGCAGGAGAAGGAATTTAATGGGATAATGCTTCAGATGACAGTATATAATCCTTTCTGGGCCAGAGGTAGTGTTAAGCCTACCTCAGCGCCAGCTGAAAAAGCTGGAGTTTGGTGGGTGCATTATTATAAGTACCATTCACAGCATGTACTGCACTAGGATACGTTCAGAAAGATAATGATTAGTGAATTCAAGAATGTGTGTTGCATCTTCGACGTCGAGAGGATGGTGTTCCAGAGCTGTAAAGGTAGTTTAATTGAATAAAGCAAAACATTAGCCTGGTCAAGTGAGGAAGTAGGCACAGCACTTTAATAGAAATTAGATATCTTGGGGAGTTTTTTTCCAGTCAAGAGCTTAAATTTGTTCCAGTATTTGAAATTAGTTGAAGAAATTTGAAGTTGGTTCCAAACTTGGTGTCATCTCTGCTTCCTTTCTGCTCCTACAAAATTACAAACAATCTGTTGTAGACCTCTATGACGTAATAACATAGATGGATCATGACAGCGACGATAGTCTTGAAGGAATTATGGGAATAGATGGAAGAGATCCACTGCTTGGTGAGGCAAAGAGAGAAGCTTTAACAACATCTGGTAAAGAATTAGATTCTGAGTGGTTTAGAGAAGAAAAAAGCAACAAAGATCCATTTATATTCCACAAAGTGGATTGAAACTAGATAAATTCTGAGGAAATTCAGCTGCAATAGTTGATGCCAGCCACGATATTGTAACTTCAAAAATTTGTATTCAAATTGGAGAAGAAGTAGTTTACACCAGAAAAAAATTAATCGTAGTAATTTTGATTATTGTCGAAGGGAAGTCGACAATGAGAACAAGATGTTCGGTAATGGTGTTCTGGTAATATAATGAATAAGAATAGGTAGGTAAACATAAAAACATATTGCCACCACATTTCTGACAATACCTGAAGGGTGATCATAGTGATGGAAACTGTAGTCACATAATTTAGCCTTTCAGGGCCAGCTTGAAGAAAGTCTCGTTTAGAATAAAGTAACCATTGTCAAATAAAGTTTCCAAGAAAGACTGGTTTCTGAGTAATGAATATATGTTAGCAAAGAAACATTTAACAGACAGCCTTGACGTATTCTTGCTCTTCGGGGTCCAATAAATAACATAAATCAAAGTGAGTGTTGAAGCCAAAATATGTGGCTTGTATATTGAGTTTAAAGAAGACTTAATTGCGTAATTGACGCTGTTCAGGACAAAGACTAGTTGAAAGGGGTGAATATTTTCTAGAGTAATGATAATAAATTGGAGAATGTCTTCTATAGTTGGAGGTTGAGATTGGGAGTTTGAAGGAGGTGTAATGAGATCAAGAATATCAATAAAAGTCACATTAATAGGATCATCAGGTTTTGGGGGTATTTTTTCACAACATTTTTAGAAATATGAGATAGTCTATCTGGGATGTGCCTAGTTAAGTATATTTCTAACATGATGAAAACTCTGACAAAGGGGCCAGACTAGTTTAATAGGAGACGTGGCATAGAGATGACCATTGTTGTTCAAGAACTTTTCCAGTGCAATGGTTGGGATGGAGATGTCTGTCCTAAAAGTTTCCATCCAATATCATTCTTTGAAAATGAAAGCAAATACAAGTGCAATGGTTGGGATGGAGGTGTCTGTCCTAAAAGTTTCCACCCAATATCATTCTTTGAAAATGAAAGCAACATGCTGAAAAAAGATGATAATTACATCAATGCTTTCTGCTAAAACAAAAAGTCATGAAAATTTATCCTAGAGAATTATTAATATGTATTTCTCACCTTTTAAAAAACTTTTCTTCAAGTACTTAATGAAAAGCTCCCCAGTGGCACAGCGGTATGTCTGAGGACTTACAACGTTAGAATCCGGATTTCGATACCCGTGGTGGGCAGAGCACAGATAGTCCATTGCGTAGCTTTAGGCTTAATTACAAATGAACAAACTTAATGAAAATATTTCTGTTTTTGAAATAGTTGGATCCACTCCAAAAATTACACACGAAAGTAGAGTTCGACAAGATGGTGAATGCTGTTTAATAAGAGGGAATCATAGCTTCCAGATGATAGTATAAGGTTCTAAGTTTGTGATCTACATTTTAGTACAGAGGATTTCAAATAGCTGAGAATTATAAGTCTTAATTATCATACCATCATGAGTGAGTATAACTTGGTGGATGTCAGCTCTGAGACAATTTTTTGAGATTTCCTAAAAGGGTGTACGAGTCGTATAGCAATATAGTCTGCTTGAGATAGAAAAAACGCAAAGTTGATATAGAATTGGTATCTACGAAAGCAGATGACAAAAGTCGAGTGGCTGGATGAGGCATAGAGGATAGTATGGCTGAATATGAAGTGTTGGACATCACTATAATAGAAGGAGGAATGAAAGTGTAGCTCAAGATGTGACTTCAGCACAGGAGGGCATGATAGTAGCTTCAGGAGAGACAGTAAAAGGCAGTGGAAATAAATCCAGTTCCGTTGTAGCAGTCAGTAAATAAGGATTATTTGATAACATGGATCTCCAGGAGTCATTACTGGATCGGAAATAGGGCTTAGCACAGTGTTTAATAGGAGACAACCCTTGTCGCTCAGCCGTATCACAACAAACCACCAAAGCAGGCAAACCAGAATGTATCCAATTTAAATGGTGATAAAACCCCTGAACGGTTAATAGATAATGTAATAAATAAAAAGAAAAGCTATAAGTAAAAAGAATAATAGAATCCATCCACGTGAACAACAAAATATTCTTCACATTTTAAGTTATGGGTCATTATAAGAATGATAGTCAATTCCTCAGTGCAAATGGTGGCTTCCTTCCCTCTGGTCAGTATATAAAACTTGGGGATGGCAGCAAATAGCCTTAGTAGTTTTCACATAAATACAAAATATAAATACATTATTCGTAAGAACTGATGAACCAGCAAGGTAGTCTTCTTGATCTTTGAGCGGATCAAGCAACCAGAGCATCAATGGGAGAAGACTACATTAGCAACCGTTAACAAGAAGGTTGAGTGAAAGTAGAAAGGAGCGTATAATAATAACATGTCATAAAAAAGACCGGTAGGGATGGAATTGTGTATCAGGCCTTCTCAATGCCACTTATCAGTACGTACAGACTGGAGTCTCACGAGGCTTTCGAAAAGTAGGAACAGAATTGATGTTTTTACCTTCTGAGTGTGCACAGAAAGTATTTAATGTCACTTAAATAAATAAGGCAATTTGGAGCATGTGTAGGGTTATAGAGAATATGTATGCATGTCGATTAGTATGTGAAATATGAGGATAGCGAATTATTTACTTGTTAGTGTGCAAGGCAATAAAGATGGTTGACATGTTGTGAGGCTAGTTGTTACACATTATAACAATATAGGACTACTAAAGTTGCTGGAAATGCCGAGAGCTTTTAAACTTGTCCTAGTAAAAAAATCTAAAATTAGGAGGAAGAAACACCAAACTATAACATTAACTAAAATACCTAAAATGCAACGACTACTGGTTGAGAAAACTGCTCAGAAAAAGTTACGAAGAAAAAGCTTATTTTCTCTAAGATGAGTAGCACTCAAAATAGAAAAAACAAAACATTCAAAACAGCAATTTGTGAACGTTTGTTTTTTGTTCGTGGAAAAACGTGGGTGAAGAGTATGAGCTGTAAAGAGTGGCTTTCTTGCTCCTAAAAGCGTGTATAAAATGTATTAATTTTAAAAAGTGGTCCCATCTTGAATGCACCGAGAACATTCCGACTAATGTGTGCCATCTTTATGAGGACTCTATGGACAAAAGGTAAACCACAATAATATTTTATTTTTTTTGTTTCTTAAAATTAACATTTATCTGAACTGGAAGCTTGTTTTATAGGATCTTTTAGTGACTAGTTCAGTATACACCTATATGACTTGCTAGTTTAGTTGTTTGTCTCAAGCAGTTCTTTTGGATGTAACAAAGTACCTCCACTAGGTGTCACAACATACCCAGTTAACAGACACATTGTAACAACTGACGTTTCCTTAAAACTAAGTTATACATTAGAAATGATAAGAATTCAATAACTTTATATTTTTTGTAAATATAGACACTATACTGTGTGACTAGAAAAAAATAGTTGGTTATGTTATCAAGTTTTTATTTGAGGAAATAATGTCCCCTGTGGGATAGCGGTAAGTTTACTGAGTTACAATGCTAAAATTCGGGGTTCGAGTCCTCGGAGTGAACATAGCAATGTGGCTTTGCTCTGAAACAAACGGACAAAGAAATCATTTTTAAAAAATGTAAAATTAGTTCTAGTCTACCCTAATGGTGAAATATCCTAAAACTATATGTCACTTTTTTTTATAACGATTTATTGGCGCTTCATCCAAATAACAATAGTTCATTGATACAGCACATAAATATTCGTTAATGCTTCAGGATAAGTTTACTGTGAAATCTGTGATTTATTGATGCTTCTGGTAAGTATAAAAGTGACATTTTGATGCTTCAACACAAAATCAATTTCACTATTTGTAAGACTTCTGTTGTTTCACATACTCAATTTCAGGTTATTTGAGATTACAACACAGACTAAATGTATACTTCTCGTTAGTTCATATAGTACGTTACTGCTCTCGAGCTCATTTCTGGAATCCAAGTTCCTATATAACCACGGTGTTGTTGTTGGATTCAGATAATTAAAGGAATTTAAACATCTAAAAACCAAAAAACTTTCAGTAAGGACTGGTTTGTCGACAAATTTAAATCGACATTTTAACGCTAGGCTGTACAAAGCGGCAAGAACAAAAACTTATTAATTATTGGTAATCTGCGTGCTTTCAGATAATTGGCGTGATTATGCTTCGAAATTATAAATCCTAATAACAACGCCACTAGGAGTGGGTGGGAAACATCACCCAATGATACGCAGATATGTAAGTACAAAATTCAACGAAATATTAATTAACTGTTCCTCACCCCATATTTTTTTTTAGATGTTCATTTATCTACAACAAAAACCTCTTTCATAAGTCACTTCTTACAAACGGCATGATAAAGAAGTTTGGGCTTATCTATAACAAATTATTTCGTTTTAAGACCATAGATAAATTTCCTATTTTGGAAGTAACAAAAACTAAGATTAAATGAGACATCTAGACTGACGTATAAAGAAATGCACAGTTCTACTGTTTAGTTATGAATGGTTAAAATACATGTTTTTTCGGAATAAAATTATTGTATGCTATTTCTAATTTCTGTGAACATTCGATATTAAAGTAAAGAGCATAATTTATCACCCAGCTGTACACCTTTGAAACATTACAAGGTTAAAATTGTGAATAGATAATTTTTTTAACAAGAAAGTGCACATGCGATGGTACTTAATATACGTTGAACTCTCTACTTATATGTTTATATACAAGTTCAACTGTTGTTAGTCATTATGACTTAGTTGATCTTACTACAGCCATTAAACATCAAATTGAGATGACATACTCAAGTACTCAAGTTTAGAATTGGGGGGTTCTATCTCCGCGACAGACGTAGGGTAATTAGTCCTTTCTGCAGTCTTGGGAGTAAACAAATAATAACAAAGACTGAATATCATCATAACATAAAACAGTAAAATTTACAAAATTTATAGTGGATTGCTCACATCGATTCGTCATATCCCTTGACGATAGTTACAGCTGTATGTTAGGCTTGACCTGAAAAACTTCAGTTCCATATAACTTTTGGGATTTTATGCCGTCAACAACAAAGTCCAACCATATAATTTCTTAGCTTAGTTTTTTTTTTTTTTTTTACTCCCATTATGCAAAACAGTGGAGTGGCCACTAATATCTTCTGGATGAACCTTTAGCGCATTACGATAGCCGCTGTCACACGCACAAGAGGACTCAAACCTAGTCTCGTGTCATGTTCAGCAACTACTGTAAACGCCTTTCCAAAGCGTCACTAGATGTCAGGACGTTGCTTCGTGTTTATCGGTGTCACTCTTCAGAATGTACTAACCCTAAGAGTATTATTTCTTTGAAAACTTGTTTTAACTCACTCATATTGGCCAAAAATGGAAAAATAGCAATATAGCATCAAAACTAAAAATCAAACAGTTGTAACTGTTCTTCAGAAAATAGTGATTGAATATATTACGCTATTGAAGGCAAAACAACCTTGCCTTAATTTATAAAGCTCGAGTTTAATTAATTAATATCTGAAAAAAAAACAACTGCTATTTTGAAACCAAACTACCTTCCAAATGTTTGTATGATTATATCCAGGAATTTTTATTCTACACCTAATTACCTGAAAGGCGGGATTATTTTTTTAATTTAACAGCATATCTGTAAAAATAACTGAACATACGTGTATGAATACTCGATATTTTAATACAATATATATGGAAAATTTCTTTCAGAGAATGATAACACAATTAAAAAGATTCTCATGCCCTAAACAGACATACGAAGGAAGACGAACGTGTGTGATATGGTAACAGATGTTGTGGAGAATTTCTTTCAGAGAATTATAATACAACTGAAAAACTATTTCTGCGAGTTGATTCTCAAGCCCTAAACAGATAAACGAAGGGAAAAGTGTGTGTTTGCTATGGGATTTAATCCATCTAAAATGCTAATGAAGATGTTGATCTCTAAATTCGTTATTCCAGGATGTGTACCAAAGGGTCACGATTGGAGATGCACTATGCCAATGAACACGCTCCGCATTTTTGGTTGTGCGTGTGTTATAACTGTGACAGTCATTCCTGCTATTCGGGTTAAGAGTAACCATATAGGCAAAGAATAATACTGACGGGTTGCCCTCCCTCTGATCAGTAGTTCTCGGTTACAATGCCCATTTCTGAACTTAGCCATTTAGCCCATGCGCCATTCGGTTGGAACAACTCTAATTGTTTGTTTTTGAATTTCGCGCAAAGCTAGCCGTCCCTAATTTAGCAGTGTAAGACTAGAGGGAAGGTAGCTTGTCATCACCACCCACCGCCAACTCTTGGGCTACTCTTTTACCAACGAATAGTAATTGACCGTCACATTATAACGCCTCACGGCTGAAAGGTCGAGCATGTTTGGTGTGAAGGGGATTCGAACCCGCGACCCTCAGGTTGCGAGTCGAGCGCCCTAATCACCTGGCCATGCCAGGCCTACAACTCTAGTTAAAACAATTTTCACTAAAGGTTGATATGAAGAATGATAACTTTTATCTATCCTATAAATAAATAAAAAGTCAATTACCTTTTCAGATTAATTTAAATTTTCTTAGTAATGTACCTTTGAAAGAAATAATGTACTTTATTTCATTTCCTTTTGAGTTTCTTAAATAATAGCTAAAACAAACCTCTTTTAACGCGATAATAGCCTGGAGTCGGTAATGAAGACTCCATAACATGCCGGAAGTTGTCTTATTCGATCGTATCGCTTCTTTGAGGAGTTTAGCCTGCACGTGGTTTATCACAACTTTGCAGGGAATACGATAACGAAAGCTATTCAAGCTTATCCCAAATATACACAAGTCACTGTCACGCTTTTCGAACCAATTCGGACAATACGAACGCTGTGAATAAGAAGGGTGCTTTCCTGATTTAATATAAGATGAATGTTTTTGGACTTAGTGTAGACTGTCATAATACGGGATTTTTTTTTTTCTTTACTGTTCTCGCACACTGCTGCTGGAGATAGTCAAATCCTGACCACTGTTGCAACAAATGGGTAGTTTTACAAGTCTAGTAACTTGTCTATTCTCTCGCTATATCTTCAGGGTTGGCTGCCACAGTTTTTCGTAGTTTCAGGCGTATTTCTTTTCGAATGCTACTGTTGCTAGACTATTCGAACAGCCTTCCAAAGCAACGGCCTTTGATAACGGCGCTTTTGCTATAAAAGCATTATTTCAAAGTCAGAAATATTCTCGCCTCTCTCTTGCTTATTGTTTTGCAAAATTATCATAACTATATATATTTGGAGTTGCAGGTGTCTAATAAAACCTGGCACATGACGTTATCTGTTTATTTTACACGTGTGTATAAGTGAATGGAAGAAAAGAATCACTACTGAAGTGATCAATCAATATATAGACATAAAACATACTTAAAATATTTATGCAGTACTTAATAAGTAATGCATTTAAAGTTCAAATATATTAACCCACAAAATACCTTTATACAATTAAAAGGTATCTAACAGAATGATATATTATAAAATTATATAGTGTGTTTATATATTCTGTAGGTTGTGCATTAATTCTTTAAGTAAAGAAATGCAAATACAACAACATATATCAAGTAAGATTAAAGATGAATAAAGACAACAGTTTTTAAGAAGCCTACAAAAAAACACAAGTAATATACAAACGCTACAATTGGTCGTACGATCATTGATGACTCTAGAGAAGTACTTTTGAAGGGTTTGAACAAGGTCTTACATAAAGGCTTAACAAGAGAACTCAGCTCCTTCAAGAAGTTTGTTTGTTTGTTTGTTTGTTTG
>NW_013666046.1:177959-179376 GCF_000517525.1 Limulus polyphemus
CCACCTGGCCATGCCGGGCCCCTTCAAGAAGTACTAGACATTTTAGAACCCAATAATGGTTTTTGAAAATTTTAATTTTTTATTGTTATAAATATTCAGAACTTTCAGATCAATAAACGAGTTAAAAGTTAAAAAGAAATATTAACAATCCACTAGAAATGAGGAGTAAAGATATCTCCTTATTTGATTTTGATGTTTGGTTAAAATGAGTGATTACATTTGTTTGTACGTGGCAAATTGTTTCCACAAGACTCCATTTTTCATATAAAAAAAGGAATTCATAGGACTTCTAAATTAAATAGAAAATGTTCTTTATGCATTCAGACTGTATTCTGAACTTCACGCCATTAGGAATAGGAAAACATTTTAATAATTGATACAGTGGAAAAGCACGTTAACATTTCTCGTGTATCCACAGGGAGCTGCGCGTTTGTAATTTACGAATATTTTGTTGGTGAATAAATATGTGAAAAATATCTATTTTCACAATCCTATAAAATTGTGACTTTTAAGGGTTTTAAGAACCGTAAAAAGCAATGTGATATGACGACACACTGATGTTAATAAAAATAAGGCGTGGTTACTAAATGTCTGCCATTCTCGTGAGGATAGTAAATTAAAATGAAGCAACTCAGATTCCAATGCCAAGCCACCAGAATTCCTTACCAATACCAGCTAGGTGGTATTGTTTACAAAGAAATAATGATATACAGTATTTTATACGAAAGTTTCTTCTTCTTTCCTTATTCCTACACTTACAAACAAACACGTGTATCTATAACAATGTATGGTTAACATCAATATAATTGGCATTTCGAAGAAAGAAGTAACATTTCAAGTACACAGTATAGTAATATTTAGTTGTTACGATATATTCTTCGCTATTTATATTATTGAGAACATTTGTTTTAAATAACTAAAGATATGAATCGGAAAACCTCTGTTAAATGTAAGTATGATTAATATTTAAATATTTCTCATACGCTTTTCAATCTCCTTTGTCATTTTACTATTACAACAAATATTAAACCCTGTCATTTTTTCGTTGCTTATCAACGCTAGAATCCGGGTTTCGATACCCGTGGTGGTCAGTGCACAGATAGCCCATTGTGTAGCTTTGTGCTTAATTACAAACAAACCGTTGCTTATAAGAATGGTGATTATAGCAAAGATTGTTTTTTCGTTAGAATCCCAATAATATGAATCCTTACCATTATGTGCCTTTTAAAACTCTACAGGACTAGGCGTGGCCTAATTTGGCGCATCGCTCTGCTATTCTGAGGGTCCAAGGTTTGAAATACGATGGCGCTGAACACTCTTCACACTTTCAGTTGTGGGTGCGTTATAAATACAATAGCCAATCCGGTTATTCGTTTCCAGGAATAAGATGTTGTTTGAAGTTTAAGCACAAAGCTAC
>NW_013666046.1:180376-200830 GCF_000517525.1 Limulus polyphemus
ACTGGGGAGCCCAGGAGTAAGATAAAAACCTTTGTGGTGGCTGATGCTACTAATTAACTGTCTTCACTCTAGTCAATAGTTCATAAGTAGGGGCGGCTATACCTGAACCTTAGGGTCTTTGACCTGCCAGATTAGCACATGTGCGCATAAGCTACCACTCAGGTTGAAAATATGAATGCCCCACAACTCTCTATGAACTTAATAAATGCACGATGCTTGTAGCAAGACTATTTTAATCGCGTAACACTAAATGAAAATTAAGTCTCTCTCTCTCTCAAAAATGGAACTTAATAAATCCCCAATAGGAAATCTTACAGAAAAAGAGTCAAGGGTTTGTCTTGATATCACAGTCTAAAACTTCCATGATGTAAATATAGTTTCGTTAAACAAAAAAGGCGCTTTTTGCATCGACCACAAACTGTTCAACTAGTTTATGCATTTTATCTTTACGTGTTTACTTATATAAGTTCCCCCTCCCTCAGTGGCACAGAAGTATATCTACGGACTTACAACGTTAGAAACCAATCTGGTGGGCAGAGCACATATAGCCCATTTTGTAACTTTGTGCTTAAATTCAAATAAATAATACTTGTATAAGGCAATGTGTTAGATTAAAGAAAATATTATAATTGCCAAAGTTAATATCACTGCATTATTCATTGATGATAACGTTACTACCGACGTAAGGTCATTTGTTGCCATACATTTAACAGTGTTCTGCGAGCTTAAAAATAATTACAATAAAACATTAGCATAAAATATCTCATCAAAAACCATGCGACATAAATATACTTAACGCTAATAGTTTCTGGTAAATACAAAAGTAGTACATATTACGTTAGACGTAACCTTAGCATAAATATAAGCTACAATGTTGGTTGATTGGATTTATCACCTTTCCTATATATTTGATGCCAGGATAAAAGGGGAATGCGTTGTCAAAACATTGAAATATTATTGCGTTGGTGACCAGAAATTAATGTTAAGTAATAGTACGTATAAACCTATAAGGGAAAGAAGACACGATTAAGAAGAACTGCAGAGTGATATTAAGTACAAGGATAACGGAACATGGTAGTGGACTTGTTGAGACTTGAGATAATAAGGATAGTAGAAATAGTACGACATGAAATAATAAGGACAGTGACAGTGTTCTTGTTAAAACTAAGTTTGAAAAAGGAAGGAAATTGATAGCTGTCTTGTTAAGAAACTTTCCAAACTCAGATGTGGATGAATATCACATTTTTTAAGACTAAAACAAAGGTTATATGTGTGTCCGACGTATGTGCTCCTGGCAGTACTCTAGAGTGGACATATGTGTGTCATTGGCAGTGCTCCAGAGGGGATATATATGTGCCCCTGGCAATGAAGGAATTAATTGACAGTATCAATACTAATTTTTTGTTTTCTCACAACTTTTGAAAGGGCATTCACCTTTAAACTTTTCTAAAGTTTATCAGTTCCAAGTTTCAGATAAATTATGAAATATTAAAACGTACGTTTTTTTTAGTGTATGTAAAAATATATAAATAAACCTAGCAACGAAGGAGTTGTTTATCGATAAACATGGCAGGGAAAAATTTAAGAACTAAAACTTGTGGGAAAATAAGGAACTTAGTAGTGGGTGGGAGTCTTGAGAAAATGAAGTTAGAAGTATGAAACATACAGCATTGATTAATAATTTAATATCAGTGATAATTGTATAATCAATCAGTTTCTATTTTCCTACTGATACGAAAATCGAAAATAGTTTTGCCAGCAGAAACTATTGAAAATATTCTCGCCGTTTAATCGCTTAATAAAGCAATCAGTAAATTCTTGGAGATTAGTGTGTGTAAACATATGTTAACATTTCATCAAATATATGAAAGAAGAGTGTAAAAAACAACAACAACACATATTTCATAGCTAGTATGTAAAGGTTCACAGAAAAATAAATGGGTTCATCTTTTATGAAAAACAAGGGTTACTTACTTGGCTGAATGATTACGAATCACATTTCGAGAAGACAGCGAAGAAATGTTGTTGAGAAAACTTGCACATTTCTAATAATGTGAACGGGGAAAAAAAACATTTATAGAAAAAGTAAAAATATACTTCTTTTCACGAAGAAGTTAAAAATTAATGTTTGTAGACGTTATAAAAATGCGCCCAGTAACAGAAGACGTAGAACGTTAGGACAAATGTTGTTGTTTTTTTCTGCTTTAAGTAGCAAAGAAAGAAGAAAGTAAATAAAAAAAAACATCTTAAAGTTTAACGTAAAGAACAAATTGGAGTTTCATGTAAGAAAAACACAAAGCAGGCAATTTCATTTTACCTCCTGTCAAAGGAAATAAGTAAAAGTTATTAAGATTCATATCCTCTTGTTTTACCCCGCCTCCCCAAGAAAAACACGAAAAATAACATATTTTTTTATTAATTAGTCAAGGACGAAAACTTGTTATCAATCTCATGTCTAGTATTTTTTATCTATTAATAAGGCTACTATTACATAGTTATCATGTTTTTATACTTGGCTAGTTTTTTGTGTTTTGTGTTAATATTTATGTATCATTAATTGAAACACACAAAGGATAATTGTGTCCCTGTGTAAATTATTAATTGTTGAAAAATACACAAAAATACACGTACATTTCCTAAACTTGTTAATAAAAACAGATTGTACAGCTATAGATAGATACAAAACTATGAGGGTAAATAATCAGAAACCAAACAGAGACTTAAAACTTACATATACGAGTAGTTCCAGACTTTAGCCAATCTATAAAAAATTTTAACTTGGAAAAGTACATTTTGGCGACTGGCCCGTGGCGCTCACATCTCCCCAGACTGCTTTGTGAATGAATAACAAGTTACGTCTGACGCACTAGGAATGACGAAGTTAGTGGTGAGTGGAAAACAACAGACTTGCTGACAGCTGGAAAGTCGAAATGTGCAAAGATGTATAACATAAAACACCTTCTTTGTCTATCTTGGGGAAGTGCGGTGACTTGCATGGTTTAATCTTGCAGGTTGAAACCTACTCGAAGTAAAAGGTCAAAGGGCAGACATTCGTTCTGACGGTATGTCTCAGAGCTCCGGAATGCAGAGCTCAATTTATATCACAGCTATGGATAACTGTGGTTCTCCGCTTCCTGTAGACCTTCTCTAAAGAATGTTGTTTATAAATAGAGTGTGTCGGAGTGTGTAGAAACCGATGGTTTGCCCCAGTGAACAGGATATGATTTTGAACACAACATATTTTCCAGCGAGATTATTGGATTATTAAACATGATGAAGCCATATATAACCAGAAACATAATGACGAAAATATAGTTTGCACAGCAGGAGAACTCCAACATTTAACAATCTACTCTCAGTTTAGAAAGCAGCTTTATAGAATCAGCTATTTCTATAAACGACAAATGCTTCATTCCCCCCTCTTCTTAGTTGTTTGGTTCTGGCTGTATAAGCAATAAACCTTGCGATTCAAACTGCAAATGCCCCCCAGTGGCACATCGGTATATCTGTGAACTTACAACGCTAGAATCCGGGTTTCGATACCCGTGGTGGGCAGAGCACAGATAGCCCATTGTGTTGCTTTGTGCTTAATTGCAAACAAACAAACTGCAAATGGCTATTAATTGTTTCTTTCAAGTTCAGTCTGGACTACCTGAGGTGTAACGGCTTAGCTATCTCGCTCTACATATATATTCATCGCACATATATCTTTTAAGAAGAATAAATATTGACAATAATCAAATTTTCGTGAGAAAAAATATTTAATTACTAAACCCTTTCTGACTGTTTTTGTTGTTGTTGTTGTTTTCATGAGCATAAAATCAAAAGTGTTAAAATCATTCAGTTTATGTATCAAGCATGTCTCTAAAAACATATATAACATAAATTAAACTAAAAATAATCTCACATATAATGCTTAGTGTTACCGCAAGAAATAACAAAGTCAGTATTAATTGTCGAAACGATTTTTCGTATCCATGAAAAAACAAAGTGAATCCTCAATAGCCGCGGCACTTGACATTCTTTTAGGCAGGATTTAAGTAAATTAATCTATGAGACTTTTTTCTTTCTTATTAGCTATATTTTTGTGCGCCAGCAATGCCAAGTGTGGATTTCTGCCAATCTACCCCGAAATTGAAATTCTTTTAGGCAGGATTAGAGTAAATTAATCTATGAAATCTTGGGCGTGGTCAAATATACCAATCGAAAGGGCTTGACCTCCTGAGTCCAAAACTGTAATTAAATCTCAAATCGGTCAAGAGATGGCGGAGCTATGAGCTAAAAGTTTGAACTTTGAAAAAAAAACAACAACTCAGAGTCATTCTATGAGCCGCAGTGCCGCGGCTGAAAATACTTAGCAGAACTTAGTACTCCTGTTGCAGTGATGGTAATAAGATTACTGAATATGGGAAAGCCCATTTACAGATGTATTTTTGACTCTCTTTACTTGATAAGAGGATTCTCCTATTTCCAGATATTTATCTTAATCTGGCACCACGAAATATCATTGCTGTCACATCTTACAGAGTTATATCTTACTTAACAGTTAATCAGATATAACGATTTATGAGAAACATTACAGTAAAAGGACAATGCTCAGATATTATATGAAGACTACCTTTCATTGCGCTTTACACTTGGAAGAAAGCAGACTCTATATAATCTAGACTTTCTTAGCATAAGGAAAAGTTACAGAAACATAAGTACTAAAGAACTCTATACAAAAGCAGAAGTTACATCAATGGAATAATTAGTTTATTCTCATCCTAGCTAATAATCCATTCCTAACCAACGTAAAAGGTTAATTTTAGAAGTTCAAAATACAATGGCAGCACTGTAAAAGGCAGTTTTAAAATTAGAAATACAATGACAGCAAGGAAGGGAAATAGGATACTTGAAAGAAATGTTCACTGTACTGACACTAGTCTTATTGAGACGAGTTTTAAAAAGATAGTATTTAATTAGACAGGTACTTTTTTATGGTTTTGAAGGAACCTTTAATCAGTTGCATTGTTAGAAAGAGCAAAAACTTGTATTGAAACAAACTGCACGTGATAATACTCCTAAACCAAGTGTGCTGTTAGATAATTATTAATTTTGATCAAACGTAAGTTAACAGCATAGCTCAGAACTAGGACGTAACTAATAGATTGTTGAAATCAATTTTGTATAACAAAATAATTAGATATACTTAATTTAATAAATTACTAAATAAGATAAGTAAAACCTACAATGATTAGAATCCATCTGTTGAGAACCCTCGTTGTTAACGATATTTTGGCCGTAATCCCAATAATAACTTTCTACCTTTGCCAAATTTAAAAACTTTACTTTAGTCCAAAACCCATATATTATTCAAAATTATCTCCATAGGTGTAAAAATAAACTTTAAATATTCAAGGTTGTTTTAATCATTATAGCCAATCATATTAACGAAACTAGTTCTAAAGGACACATAAAAACATCAGTCGTTAGCCACTAAGATTCACACAGTTTACTAATACAAGTAACCTGAATATACTTACTAGCGTTCTCGTATCAGTAGTAGTGTACAACAGAAACAGGTGGAAATTACAAAACAATAATCATAAACAAAATCACACTAACTGCCTACAGGATAATTATAATGATATATAGTAGGAAGGCTGAATTAAATGCAAAACGATACAATTATCTCTAGCTAATGTTATGATAGCAAATTTTGTAGAGGATAAATTGGTTGGTTTTACAATAGACAAGTTGATGTGACAAAATCCACGATGAAGGCAGGATTGAAGATTTCCGCTAATTAACTATGCAGCCTATCACAAAACAAAACACACACGAACATCATATTACTTCAGGATCGTTCGATATATGTTCATTGGCAAAATACAACTACTTTTAAGTTTATAAGTTTAGATTCCTATAAAGAACATTTGAGTGGATAAGAGGCAATATAAATTAAAACCAAGAATAATCACTACATAATTATGCTTTTACTTGATTCTTCATACTAAAATATTAAACAAATTTTATTTGAAAGAGTTCAAGTTATAATTAGACGCTATGATAGGGTAGCAGTTGATATATCAGTTATAGTCACACAAAGCCTCTACTGTTTAAGCCTTGAAGTCGAGAAAAGGAAAGACAGTGACCGGCCATCGACTCCACATTCCAGTTCAACCGAAGGTCAAATGTTTCATCACTTCAGTTGACGTTGTGGGAAGGTCATTGTAAATGATTGCAGAACCACACCACAAGTTTAATGGAGGGTGAAGTGCAAAGCCAAAAGTAAGTTTCAGCTATTGTAAACACACATAGGTATATACTAGTATTAACAAAAGTCACAATATCGACCGGTACTCTTTTTTTCTTTTCTTTACTAAGTGGGAGTAGTACTTTAAGCAATTATATATGTATATAAACACACACGGTAAAAACTGTAAACAAATTTTCTCGTCAATCACGAATAAACTGTTTTTAGCTTAATTCAGTACATATTTATTAGATTCTCTTAAGCCCCCCCCCCAGTGATACAGCGGTATGTCTGCGGACTTACAACGCTAGAATCCGGGTTTCGATACCCGTGGTGGGCAGAGCACGGATAGCCCATTGTGTAGCTTTATGCTTAACTTCAAACAAACAAACAGACTCCCTTACTTTACAAAATATTTTATATACTTTTATTAATTTAACTTTGTTTGGTTGATGTTAAGCACAAAGCTACACAGTGAGCTATCTGTGGTCTGCTCACCACGGGGATAAAAACCCGAGTTTCAGTGTCGTAAGCCTGCAGACTTACCGCTGAGCCGTTGGGGCTAAGTTTAACTACTCGGCAGTAATGTGTAAATACATCATTACAAAGAAAATAAACCGCAAACAAAATTCTTTATTGACGGAACGCATACAAATAGAAACGAAATTTGGAGTTAAAAAAAAACAGGGTATTTTTAGACTCCGTTCAAATGTAAGTACAATCGGAATTAAAAACGTATTCAATGTACAATCAGATTTTAAAACGTATTCAATGTACAATCAGATTTGAAAACGTATTCAGCCCATCGTCAGGAAATGCATTATTGACTGGTTCGGAAAGTAACAGTTCTTTAAGTCACACACGTTGTCCCCTAGTGGGACAGCGATAAGTCTACAGATTTACAACGTTAAAATCCGGGGTTCGATTTCCCGCATTGGACACAGCAGTTAGCTCAATGTGGCTTTGCTCTACAACAATCAAACCAAACGCACCTATTACACAATCTCTTGAGTTAGGTGGATTCAAATTAACTTCAATTATATGTAAATTATTAGTCTGAAGATCTCTTGTTTACGTCAATAAAAATATCCAAAAATTGTTGTCCTCTGAACCTTAAAATCTTTAACTCTTTCTGTTTATATGTTTTACCCTCAAACAATGTTATGCGAGCTTGAAATTTTGTCAGAACATGAAGAAATATTTCGAAACTTCCCATGGATTACCAATTTCAAATATAGTATTTTGGCACTTGTGTATAAAGTTAAAATCATAAACAATATTCAACGTTAATTCAAATTTCTGATACGTAATGAAATATGTCAACGTGTCTTTTTGTTTTTATGTGACCTAAAAATAAACTTGACACTGAGTAATTTGTCTATCAATAAATGTGGCAGTAAAATAGTTAAAGCAAGAATCTTGAGCAGAACCTAGTGACCTGATTGAGCAATATATTATAAACAAGATGTTGAACGTGGCCTAAAGGTTAGAGTGCCGGCCTTTGAATCCGAAAGTTCACTGTACGCACCCGCTGCTACAAAAAAAAACGAGCTTCAAAATTTGGGCCCGTGGATGCGTTATAAGAGTAAAAATCAAATCCTACTCTTTGGTCAAACAGAATAGCCCAAGAGTTGGCGGTAGGTGCTGCTGATTACCTGCCTTCCCTCTAGTATGTCAGTACAACAATTAGGGACGGTTATGCTAGTACTAGCTAGCTCTATTTGTTTGTTACAGAGTATGTTTAAAATACGAGTGTTAATGTATTAGACACACCACATATTATGTGCTTAACACGTTGTTTTCTTTGTAGTACATTTAACATTGATACGCTTTCATTATCTTACTTTCTTATTTATTATCTTATATCTTCATAAACATTAGCTTTTGGTTGTACTGCTACTGACTCGACACATTTGAAACAGTACACGTGTCTCAGAAATTATCACAGATGTCACTCTCCTCTCACGATACACAGAAGGAGTGGCTTAATGAAGTTCTATTGGTCAAAAGAAATGTTAGTATACTATAATACTAATAATAAATAAACTATACTATATTATATATTTATTGTTATTTTCATTAACAGAATTGATAATACTATTTAATATATCGAATGTGATTATTTTAAATTATTTTATTTTTATTAGTACAGTTTCATTATAAAGATTGTTTAGCATCGTTAACTTAATATGTACATTTATGATTAACCTATATCTTGTAATTTGACCTCGTGAGATATTATTGGAATTACGGCCGAAAATATCGTTAACAGCGAGGGGTTTCCAGCAGCTGAAACAATGCATTCTAATTGTCATAAGTAGAAATACAAGAATGTCGTATCTAATTAGTTATGCTGTTTGTCATGTTGATCTTTAAATTCGCTCTAAGCGCATAGCTTTTCTAAGCTAAGGACCCTGAACGAACGGTATGTGTACACTGTACTAGTGACGAGCTGTGGTGAACACTTTAACTATTTACTTGATGAAACAAATAATACGCCTGTGTTTGTATGTTTATCAACACAGTTTTATAAGAAAGTGTAATTTCAATAATCTTAAAGAATTTGCTGTTTCTGAAGCTTGTAACTACTGTGGATCGTTTGTTTGTTTTTTTAATTTCGCGCAAAGTTACACGAGGGCTATCAGCGCTAGCCGTCCCTCATTTAGCAGTGTAATACTAGAAGGAAGGCAGCTAGTAATCACCACCCACCGCCAACTCTTGGGCTACTTTTTTACCAACGAATAGTCACATTATAACGCCCCCACGGCTGAGTATGTTTGGTGTGACGGGGATTCAAACCCGCCACCCGCAGATTGCGAGCCGACTGCCCTAACCACCTGGCCATGCCGGGCCACTACTGCAGATGACCGGCTAACGCAGCATTATACAATTTCTAAAGTTCGTATTATATATTACACTAATTTTTACTGGCACTTCTTTCTATACTAATTTCAGTTTATTTACTGTCATATGGCTGAGTTGTTACGAACACGACGATCTTACGTTTTATGCATACCCACATGGTCCGATGTAAAAATATTTTCCTGTGTAATTATGACTTCCTTTATGATATTTTTCCTCTAAACATCTGCGTACTGAGATTTGATTGTTTGACCCTATTTTAAACAGTAAAGTTTAACATTATATTTGTATACTTGTTTAATCTTAATATGATTATTTTCTGTATTTCTAAATTCACATTGCAACTAATCTCTTTTCTGTAATGTGTGATTTTGTTTGACTGAATCGAGTAGTTCCGGGAAATTCTGAAACTTTAACATAATATAAGGACAGCAAGGGACCATTTGGTCCCTGAAAGCTTTCCACGCACACTCACCCTAAGAAGAAAAAAACAAGTAAAAATATAACCATCCTGTATTTTTCAGGAAATCATCGATTCCCCTCTTAAACTCTTGCAATGTGACAGCCTCCTCTACTGCTGACTACAGTTCATTCCACAAGCCTTCACCCTGTTACAGACATAAAATTCTCTTAACTGGAGTCTCGTTTTGTCTTTCCAAATCTTAAGATTTTGTCCTCTCGTCCCTTTGTCTTCAAAATATATCATAAATATATCAGAGGCCTTTATCCTATCAATCTTCTGGACAATCTTGAAAACTTTAATAGGACACTTCTTACCCTTCTTTTATCAAGAGACAATAAGTTAATCGATCTTAACCCATTTACATAAGCTAACTTTTACATCCTTGGAATCATCTTAGTATCCCTACTCTGAACCCTTTTCAATAAGTTAATATCCTTTCCTAGGTAAGAACACCAAAACTGTACACAATACTTCAAGTGAGGCCTAACTATGACTTGTATAACGAAACAAATACATTCTACAATTTTTTTAGCTTTACTACCAGCAACAAAACACTACATCGATGGCTTGAGTAACTTATTTATCCCTATGCAAAGATCCTTCTATTCGATCACGTATGATAACAATTATAATAATCCAAATGTATTATCTTGCACTTACTATAATTCAACGTTATTTCTCAATTATCTGTCTAACTAACAATTGATTCAAGCCATTCTTAATACCTGAACATCCTCAATAGAGCTATAAATAATCAAGAGTTTGATATGATCAGCATATTTTACTAATTTGCTGATTATGCCCCTATAGGTGTAATTAATGTAAATAAGGAAAAGCAAAGGCTCAAGCTATCATCCCCGAGGCAAACAACGATCCCGAGGAACTTAATTGTGAACTTCTGTGAAAAGAATTGCATAGGAAATTAAGTTTCGAAACCAACTTACCAGTTTATCATTTCGTTGCAAAGCAACTAAGATCATGTCATATAATTCACTACTTGGCTATTTTACAAATCGGAGTTATTCCAACAGAAAAAATAGCAAACAAACGTGATGTTACTATGCTTGCTTGGACACTTGCATATTTTACTGTTTTATCTTTAAATTCATATATATATATATATATATATCATACAGACTTTACTTAGCTTTCGAAAACATGCTAAGAACGGTAAAAATATAATACACAATCAAAATACTTCGTCAATTTAATTTGAGACCATCTGAGATAAGCGAAACGCCGTACATGTGTGTCTTATCTTTATCTAACCTGGTTTTGGTCGTTATGTCTCCAAATAGATTTCTAAATTTCCGTTCTTCTTTTGGATGAGAATAAATGGTGATTTTTACTAATTTTCGGAAACAAACTTTCAAACAAAATTTCATATATTGTTACAGATCTACCAGCGATTACTATTGTGGAGTGTTAAGAGGGCGCTTAGGTGAATTTTTAACATCGGTTTATTGTATTTCGTGTATAACATTCTACGTTATCTATCTTTGACTTTTCTTGTTACACTGTACTTGCTTATTTATTCATTTTTAATCATGTATTTCCACACCAATTTGTTGTACGAAGTTTTAAATTTGCTAGTTGATAAAGATGTATACAAGCTGCTATGATGCGTTACGTGGATTCCGTGCTCGAGCCTTCTGCAGGTATAAAATCAGAAATACCATCCTCCTCAGGAATCCAGGTAAGAATTCTAGCAATAAAATCAAACCTACAAAATAATACCATGAATACTTTAATGCTCTACTGAATACATAAAAAATAGTAGTTTAGTCAATAATTATTAACATAACCCCCAAATAAAATTATTACAGAGCTCAGGCGAAATTACACACTTTTGTTGCAAGATTATAAATATATATATATATATATTTCTTACATAACCGGTACTACATTTACAACTAACACTGTTGTAAGTTTCTTGTACTTATCTAGTTGTGTCTGAATCTGTGATACTCTAACACATCTACAAAGAACACCGTTGTAGTAAGCTTGTTGTACTTACCTAGTTGTGTCTGAATCTGTGATACTCTAACACATCTACAAAGAACACCGTTGTAGTAAGCTTGTTGTACTTACCTAGTTGTGTCTGAATCTGTGATACTCTAACACATCTACAAAGAACACCGTTGTAGTAAGCTTGTTGTACTTACCTGGCTCTGTATGTTTTCTATGCTTATTCAGCCGATCCCAGAAAGATCGAAGTGCATCTTTATCTTAAGAAAGGCACTATACAATGGCAGTAACTGCGCACAAAAAGTGAGGATACATAACGTTTAGAACATTATTTTTGTGGCGCTACATATCGTGCTGATACGTCTTTCTTGCTTTCCAGCGACAAGTAAATACTAATACAATGACACTTCAGTCAGGACCACTCAACTATTTTAAAAACTATGTCAGAAATATGTAGGAACCTGTATGTGCGGGTTGATGGCCCATCAGACATTTTACAATAACAACTGTGACGTAACAAGGTCTACGATGCTAACACATCTTTCACAAGTTTTGTTTGACGCAACTTCATATAGTTTTAGTTATCACCTGGCCCGTGGCCATGGTTCCATATTTCTGTAACTGTAAAGGAAAGATTGAAGGAAATACTTATAACTTATAGGAAATTATAATTCATTCATTTTATCCAATCAAAAATGTTCTGTGAGAGGTGCTTTTCTGCATGATATTGTGAAATGATCAATTTTCTCTTCTTGTTCATAATTCAGCGTAGAAATTATTACTTTGGCTTGGAGACTTTAGGAATAATAACAAAAAAGAAACTGCGCTAATAATTAATTTCAAAACGTGAAAAATATATTTCAGAATTACACATCTAAGGGGTTTCAACTCCATTTAAGAGTGAAAAAATGGCACATTCCCCGAGAATCCAATTCAAAGTAAAATTTCGAGTCATACACGCTCTAGTTATAAAAATATGCTAACTGCAGATGTTTTTCCACATTCCTTTTAAGTTTTCCCAAATTAAAAATCTAAGGGTTTTCAAATGCATTTAAGAGTGAAAAATATGGCACATTCCCCTGAGAATCCAATTCAAAGTGAAATTTCGAGTTAAACACTCTTTAGTTATAAAAATATGATAACTGCAGATATTTTTTTCACATTCCTTTTAAGTTTTCTTTTAAGGCTCGTAGTCAAGGAGTGTAAGAAATAATATTTCAGAGCTATCTTTTTTTCTCCTATACGTCACTGCCCAATAAGCTTTTCGTTAAATACTATAACTAAGCAGAGAAAAAAAGATTCTATAAAACGCTGTTTATATATTCAAAATAATGTAAACGAAACTAAACCGAAACATCTACAATTAACTTGTTTTTATAACAGTTTTTAGGCCTTTTGGTTTTTTAATATTTCGCCAGTCTTTAGCTTTTAAACCGTAATTTTCAAAATATACCTTTATTTTTTAATAACACTTCTTAATTAAACTAATAATTGGTGAAAGAGTGACCCAAGAGTTGGCGGTGGGTGATGTTGACTAGTTTCCTTCCCTTTAGCCTATCGCTGTTATTAGCGCAGACAGCCCTCGAGTAGCTTTGCACGAAATTCAAAACAAACTAAAATAAACTCTATTAAAGGCTTAGAGACAAAAAGGTTTGATTAAACTCGAAAAGTCACTGAAGAAACGAGATAAAAAAAACTATTGGAAAGATGTTAACTGGTACAATGAGGAGATGATAGAAAAGTATCCCTTAGCCCCCAAAAATATGAAATAAAAGAACTCTGATAATGTTCACAGACAAAAGTCAAAACTGTGTTACCAAATCCTTCTCTGACAGTTCTGTCGACAATAGCAGCTCGTTTCTGTATGACCAAGATCACCGTAAAAGCTTTGTTTCTTTGTTTTGGTGATAAGCGCAAAACTGTACCCATAGCAGCAGTGAAACATCGAAGTTTAGTGTTACGATCTATCAAGCTAATCTTTCAGCTATATAAGAGCAATTTTTATTATATTCTAATATAAGTAAGAGTCGTGAAAGATTATCTATATTTCTTCTAGTTTTTAGATAACTTTTGTTTTAATATACATTTCGTATATGTATACATATATAGGTGTATACGTTTTTTTTATATTTATCACCTTATTTCACTGTGATAACAAAATTCTCATGTAGCATCTGAAAAAAAATGATCAGTAAGATTGATGTGTATAGGTATAAAACAATATGTAGGTGTTACAAAAACATTCAAAACCACATCATTTATACTTGTTTTATTAATAAGAGAAGTCTTACAGTGACTTTTGACCAAACATGCTCGTCCTTTCAGCCGTGGGGGCGTTATAATATGACGGTCAATCCCACTTTTTGTACGTAAAAGAGTAGCCCAAATGTTGGGGGTGGGTGGTGATGACTAACTGCCTTCCCTCTAGTTTTAAACTGCTAAATTATGGACGGCTAGCGCGGATTCGAACCCGCGACCCGCAGATTGCGAGTCGAGTGCCCTAACCACCTGGTCATGCCGGGCGATCATAAACGAGACATCAACATTAAAGATTTAGTAGTCAATTGTCAACTTCCATATAGCATACAACTATCATCCGCTACCCAAGTTGATACGTACAGTTGTCAGAGGAGCAGATGCAACACTTGCCCTTACATTGGTCATAGAACATCTGTTAGAGGCCCTAAATCAACGTATTCTGTGAACAGCCATTTCACCTGTACATCTAAATGTTTATTTTATTGTATTATTTGTAACAACTGTGACCAAATCTACGTAGAAGAAACCAGCCGTATGTTTACTAAACAAACTCAAAAACACTTACATAGCATCTTAATTAAAGATCGAGATAAACCTGTAGCTCGGCACTTCAACAAAGCTGATCGTTCCCTTGATCACTTTATAGTATTTGCCAACAACATGCCCCTCCAACACCAATCAAAGAATCACTGTCGAAAAATAAATTATTTTCAAATTGGGTTGTTTAAGTCCTTTGAGTATTAACGAACGGTTCAGCTTTTTATAAATAACCTTCATTTATTACCTTAAAGTGTTTAGGTTATTTCTTTTGCTATGTAAAGTTGTTTTATATTTGTAATACTTTTTAACCACAAGATTTATTATACTGTTTAATTCTCGTGATTCAATCTCGTGTTACATTCTATTTTCGTGTATTGTTTCATTTCAAAACGTCCCTGTAGATGTCATTAACCGACAGGCTAGTTTCTTGCTTGAAAAATAGCGTTTGCTCGAAATGTCACCAAGGAAATTAATTACAACCATAGTTTTATGAAGTGATTTATCACCAAAAGTCTATTTTATTTTATCACCTTCGCATTTTTCTACTTATATACACACATACATAAATCAGTAATTCTAATACTATAAGCTACTTATTTATAGTATTTTGACACTTGTATATAAAGTTAAAATCATAAATAAATATAATGAAATTAATAGGAAACAAAACGTTCACAATGAGACTAAAATAAAGCAAGAACAGAAAAACTCCTATTACCAGTCCTTGTCATTACCAATAAGTCATAATGGAAAATGTCTGTGATCATAGCTCCCAAAAGCGTTGAGTATATTCAATTTGTCGAACATGATCCAAACGCAGATGTCAAACTAGTCAGCAACTATGGAGAATCAGTAGGAGTTAGAAGTTGAGTGCTTGAACACACGGATTGGTAATGGAATTTTTTGTTGTATTTTTAGTCTCATTGTGAACGTTTTGATTTGTACTATATACTAGGTGGAGTACCCATCCCCTGGACGGAAGTTATGTAAATTTATGATTAATGAAAGGTTATCTTAGGACATGAGAAGTTGCTTCCCGTGTATGTTATTGTAATAAACGTCCATAAAAACTACAAAACACGAAATGTGAAAACGCAAGTTCACACGACTCTCCTCATTGACCCAATGAACTTCCATGGCAATTTTGGTGAAGATCCACCCACACCCTGCGAAGTAGTTACATGGACATACAACAGACAGTACTATTATATATATACATATACATATATCGTTTTAGTTCATGCCTCCCAATCTAAAGAAGCTTCCCTACCAAAAGAAGTTGTTAGAAGAATATTAAAATCGTAACATTTCCTTTTTTTTAAACTAAATATTTGCTACTTAAGAAAAAAAACTGTCATTAAGTGAACGTTTCTGTTTGTTTGTGTTAAATTTTCGCTTTATGTATATATAAATCTTGTTTCCTTTTACTTTGTAGTCGTAAAACTAATTGCAGTGCAACATAGGAGAAAAAGAAAAGAAATATTACACTGATGGTAGTTTTCGAGTCCAGCAGTGTTTCCAAGAACTTAACACGTGCGTGAAATATCCAATTGGGTAACTGTGGCAAAAATCTATCAATCTTATTATAACACAGTCACATGCAATGTTAGTAATTAGTACGTTGAGAAAATGAGAAGAAAAAAAAAGAGATGTGGAAAATAACAACAACTCAAATACGAAATGGCTTATAGATATAGAAGTGTGGGAAAAAATCACTAAAACACATTAAAGATAGTGGAAGGTTGAAATCACAGTCTAAATCTGGATATTAATTAGTACATCTTTTAAAAGTGTAGCGTTTAAAATAGAAAACTTCTGCTCTTTGTTTACACGTGAAAATGCAAATTTATTGTTATATCGAAAGAAACTAATGAGATTTTATATTCAAAACAATACCAAATTTTATCCACTTATATGTATATGATGCAAACAACTTACTGTTGTTCAAAAGGTGTAGTTAACTGGCTGTGAACGGTTGAAAGCTGTTATTAAAATGGCAGTTTGTTCAACAACAACTTTCAAGTTTATTGCTATTTAAAATATATAGCAAGAATTGTAAACAGTTCAACGTTGTTGCTAACATGGACAGATCCACCAGGTAGTTTATTAACTTCAACGACTTATTGCTAGATCCACATATATTGTTTATTTTATTTTTAGTTGTTACGTGCATGAAATAAACTTTATATTAAACAACAACTAAAATTAATCTAGTATAACAAGGTAAAAATCTTGCTTGGTTTGAATTAACTTCCTTTAAAACTATTGCTTCTGCATGCAATTATAATCTATATATTTTTGTTAAGATTAGAATTCGTCACCAGAACGCGTTTTTTGTTGTTTTTTGGCTTACTTCTAGGTTTCTAGTAGATGGAATGAACCTTCTAATGTAAGTTGGTACCTGTAAATATAATACGAATCGATAGTTAAGTAAATATATGTATGCCTGTAATATGGCAAACCATATGTATTTCTCTATATAATTAATGCATGTGCATTATAATTGTATAATGTGCATTAAAAACGTTATCTAAGCTTCGATTGAAACATAACTTACATAATACTTCCAAGGAAAAAGTTGATTATCTTTCAGAACTGATTTAGAGATACCAATCTTAAAGACAGATGGATTTTCCTTAAAACTTCAAGATCACGACATCTTCCATCTCACGGGATTTCGAGACACATCTGCTCTAATTCACGCGATTCTCGTATGCTTGGAAGAAAAAAAAAAGCAACTCAGATAGTGTTTATAATGCAGCGAGTTGTTGATTTACTTTTAAATATTGGAAACAGAGAAGCAGGAAGCCCTCTACAAATGGGTTTTGTTGCTCTAATCGCGCGTGTGTATGTATGTATGTGTGTGTGTGTCTAACAGACTTTATGAATACCAAAATATAACGTCACGTGCTATACTTGTGCCAGTCCGACAAAATACAAAAGTCAAATAAGGTGGAGGACGGGGATTATCTACTGAATAACAAATAAGGTGGAGGACGGGGATTACCTACTGAATAACAAATAAGATGGATGACGGGGATTACCACTGATTAACAAATAAGGTGGATGGACGGGGATTACCTACGATTAACAAATAAGGTGGAGGACGGGGATTACATACCGATTAACAAATAAGGTGGAGGACGGGGATTACCTACTGATTAACAATTGTTCGGTCCGGAAATGCTTTTTCTACCGAGTAGTTACATAGTTAATAATCTCATACGTTAATCACGCTAGCCTAGGGTTCGGGTATATCATTATAAAGAGGGCAATACACGTAACGATAGAAAAGTTTGTATTACTAGCAACATTAATCTATATTTACACATATAAAGCTGTACATGATTATACCACATTCTCATTTTTGCAAGAAAAAGGCGTAACATTTTTTATGTGGAAATGGGCGTGGTTTGATAGATTTTTTTGCATGTGTGTGTGTGTCCAGTGTTACCAAAGCTAACACGTGTAATGCTGAGGTACGCTTATATATATGTTCCCAAATAGCTAGTTAGATAGAAAATATTTTGTTCAAATGTTTTGGGTTATAACTGTATTCTGATTTTCTTAATTCACTGGAATACGGTTTCGTTGGTAACCCCTGTCCTTAAGTATATACATAGGACTAAAGATTAGCATAATCCACGAAATCGATATCCTATTGAACAAGGAAACCAGAATAAAATTATGACCCCGTACAAGACTGTTTAAAGACACATAAATATAATAGTATTGTCTGCTGTATGACCATATAACTACTTCGTAGGGTGTGAATGGATCTTCACCAAAACTGACATGAAGGTTTGTTGGGTCCATAGGGAGATACATAAAAAATTTCAGTTTTTGCTTTTTGCGGTTTTTATGAGCGTTTTTTACGACTACTTCGCCCACTATTGATGGATCTTCACCAAAATTAACATGAAGGTTTGTTGGGTCCATAGGGAGATACATAAGAAATTTCAGTTTTGCAGTTTTTATGAGCGATTTTTTTTTACAATTACATAAAAGGGAAGCAACTTTTCATGTCCTAAGATAAACTTTCATTAATCATGAATTTACATAACTTCCATCCAGGGGACGGGTACTCCAACTAGTATTTAAATAAGTTGAAGTAAACTTGTTCTTTATAGAAAACCTGGAACGTTTTTATCAGATAACTGTTTTCTGTGAGCTGTATTTGGTTTTAATACTTCTTCACAATTTTCCTCCAATGCAGGAATGATGTTTGTAATATCATGACGCAGCAATCAAAATACTTGTGAGCTGTAAATTAGAAACGGAACGTATTTTATAAAACTTCATTTTTTACAAAGATACTTTGGTTTCTGTTAAGAAGTATTCATTAACAATATACTAAGTTTAATATACAAATTTGTCTCGTTTACCGATTAAATACATTCGAATTTGTTTGTTTGAAGTTAAGCACAAAGCTACACAATGGGCTATCTGTGCTCCGCCCACCATGGGTATTGAAACCCGGATTCTAGCGTCGTAAGTCCGCAGACATGCCGCTGTGCTACTGGGGGGCTACTTTCGTATTAAATCCCAGAGTTAGGGAAAAGACACTATCAGACTTGATACAACATCTAATTAATTGTCATTATTCTTGAGTTCTTGAGATCATACCAATAGTGACAGAAATATCATGTACTTCTTTTGTTGAAGTTAATTTGCTTTTCACTCAATAACAATTAACTTTAAAACGATTACAGAATTTACAATTAAAGGTGTTTTGGCTAACTCTAAAGCTATTTGGTGTAGACGTCAACCAAGGAATTTATAGGGATTAATCTAAACACCATTATTGGACAATAGTCTGTGTGTGTCCAATTATAATTAGCAATCCGCTGACCAATTGTCACCAAACTTGGTATGTAACCTTAAACCCCCACAAGATTGAATCTCCCAGTCACCCCTCTAGGTCCTAATATTTTCTATGTGCGTTGAACGGGTACGACAGCTAGTAAGCTTTAAAAGATTTTTTGTTTGTTTGTAATTAAGCACAAAGCTACACAATGGGCTATCTGTGCTCTGCTCACCACGGGTATCGAAACCCGGATTATAGCGTTGTAAGTCCGCAGACATACCGCTGTGCCACTGGGGGCAGCTTTAAAAGAAATAAGGAACTTTTTTTCTAGAGTAACATAACTTGTGGTGCTGGTCGAAACGAATAGTGGGATTGACCGTCACATTTATAACACCACCACGGTTGAAAGGGCGATCATGTTTTGGTGGGACGGAAATTCGAACCCGCGATTGCGAGTCGAGCGCCCTAACCACCTGGCCATGCCGGACCATGAATGAAGGAAAGTAAGCGTACTACACGATCAAGAAATGATACCTGAATTTATTTAAATAACATTTTTTAATTGCGATGAAAAAAATATTCCGTCTTGCATAATTCGTTATAACCGAGTTAATCTTCATAAATGTCATGTAAAAAATAATAATGTTTTTACTTTTTTTATTATTCAACTACCAAGAACATAATCACGTTTTTTAACTGTTTTGTGAGAATATCGAGAAAAACTTTGATCATGTGTAAATGAACGAAACAAGATAAGATTTGAAAATTGGCACGTTCAATGAATGTTAACTATTATAATAAAGGGCCTTCACCAAACGGATTGGAACACGTTTTGACCTTTCAAGAGTTCAACATTTTATGACACAGTAAACTATTGAACTAGTACCACGGTCGGTCTTATGTAAGTTTAATCGAATTTAATTTTTTTACATTTTTTTTTAATTTTTGGATGCTATAATTGTTGTTTAACTGATTTTCATATTATAAAACAAGTCTTTTTTACATACATGTATCTAATAAATTTGAATATATATAACATTGCTTTTTACTTTTCGGCGTTTTAAATCTCTTAGTTATTTTAACGTTTTTCTTGTTTTGCTTTTGGTCGTTTTGTAGCTATTTCTTTTGTCACTTTTTGTCATGAAGTTATATATATATATATATATATACGTTTGTTTCACGGAAAGATGCACTAAGGGCTGTCTGCGCGTATAGTAGCCGTCCTTAATTTTGAAATGATCTCCTAAATGGAAGGCAACAAGTAAACAGCACTGTAACGAAGTTGTTATTATATATTTATTTTGATATCAGCGTTTG
>NW_013666046.1:201856-213984 GCF_000517525.1 Limulus polyphemus
GAAATTTCTAGAGCGCCTCCACATGGCTATAAATATACCCAATGCGACGCGCCAAAAAAAAGAGTATCTATTATTAGTTTGCTATAATCTGTGTGCTATAAAACTTCTGAAGCTATAACTGTAATTGTTATAATGCTTACTAATAGGAAAACTTCAGATATTTGACCAGGAACCTTTACAAATTATTTAACTTCAGTGGATTCTCACCGGGCATTAGTATTTTTACAAAAACATTACCTAATGTCAACGGTGAAAAAATCAGCGTGTGATCAGTGAAGGACAAGGCTAGCTAGCTCCCTACTATGTGAATTATACCTATATCGACTCGTAATCAACTCGCTTATCGTGAACCCTCGATCAGATATCAAGGAAGTTACAAACTAGAAAGAAGACTTTATATTGCTTGTAAGTTTGTGAAACTTTTGTTTATAAATCATTGGTTGTAATAACTATTTGAAATAACTGTTATTGTAAATTGTATTGTTGTGTATATTAAAACGTATTTGTGTTAAAAAAGAAAACTGTGTGTATCAATCTTGTTGTCAAATATCATAAACTGACTATATATCGGCTTTAATTTAACTACTAAATCCAAAGTACAATTTAATTACTAAACTTAAAATATCAGTTAACTTAGTTTCAGACTATGTGAAATTCCAATACATAACAAGCACCCACCACCTATACTTGGTCTATTCTTGTTTTACCGAACAGTGGGATTTTATCTTAACTGTTTTAACGCACTAACGACCTCAGGGTGCGACGCGTTTTCGCGGAAACAGGACGAGAACCATTAATCCTCGGATTCACGGTCCTGGCACGTTCACCACTCAGCCACGCCCGAATCATATAGATATGAGTTTATATTGAAATATTTAAAAGTACAGCACAATAACATGTACTAATTTTGAAACCGTAGCCGAACGCCTTCTTTGTCGTAGTGCATTTAACATGTATAAACGTTTCATTCGAGATACTTTTCAACCCAGCAATATTTTCTAAAAACAAAAAAGTAGCATGATGGCTATAGTTATGGAAGACCTAAGAAGAGATTAAAAAGAAGTTGTTTATATCGTATACATTTCAACTAAAAACCGTTTCATGAACACAGAGCGAAGGTAGATAAAACCCAACTACAAAAGGTTAATTTCCTCTTTACAAATAAACCGCTAGAAATAATACAGAAATGGATAAACTGTATATCTACTTTTCGACTACTTGAGACATTATATCAGCGTTATTAAGGAAATTATTTTAACATAATCACCACTGCATAAGATTTATTGTCTTATGGATCTTTGGTTAACCCTATGCAAGTGAGTAGTTTTCTAGATATAATATAAAACAATCGACATAAATTACGCTCTTAGATATGTCAACCATATGGAGTTACATCTTGTTCGTTACGTATTTCATTCGGTTGAATTATGTGGTTTGGACGTTCTAACACGGCCAGTCACGCTACTGTCTTCAAGTGCCCTGTCTGCCTAGACGTGACATTCCATTTTTTACAGAGATTGATCTCGGAGATTAAAACCTATATACCTAATTAGTTAAGAATTAGCATAAATTATCGTTCTATGAAAAAGACCTCTGCAGTTCCTCTCATTTGCTATTTAATTGTCAACAGAGGGCGATTTGTACTTACGCGTAAGGTTTTGTGTGATTTACAGCGGCATTATTTTATTAGATATAACTTTTTTACGTTCCAATTTATATATATATATAAACAAAATGTGTGTTTGTTTGCATCCTAACTCCTCCGAGCCTATTGGGCCAATCTCAACCAAAATTTGTATATAAACACTATGGACTATGGGGAATGTCGTAAGGAGGTTAAAATTGAACTTAACCCTATTTCTATTTTGTAAAGTCTGTTGGTTAATTACCCATAGCCTATTGAGTCAATCTCAAACAATCTTGGTAGGTTAACGCTTTAGACGATGATAAATATTCTAAAAGGATTCAAGGTCAAAGTATGAAAGTTGCTGGATTGTTGCTCAAACAACCATTCTTATTTCATGGTCAATGATATCATGTAGGGTGTTCAATGGTGGGATCACCTCAAAATCTTTATTTGTTGGTAGACGGAAATGTTGTTTATCAAGAAGCTTTGTTATAATTTTAAAATGTTGAGATAAAGTTTATGTTGAAGTTATTACTTTGAAATATATGATTGCTGTCAAACTTACATTCTTTTAATTAAATTTAAATGTTCCCCGTCAGTTGACGGGTATTTCAGCTTGTAACTTTATAAAAGAAAAAAATAACAATTTTTAGATTAATTAACATTAGAATACCAAAAGTCGCTAATAAACTGATTGTATTCCAATGCAAATGATGAGTAAAAAGTTGTTCACATTGACTTTTAGTTTAAAAAGAAATTGTTTAGAAGTTGATAAAAATGCTATTGGTTCTACGCTGACTATAAATACTTAAACTGGACACAAACATATATTTATGCAATTAACAAACACTATACTCCCATAAAGTATAAAGTAAATTAATAATTTCATAAAGGTAAGTGTGATAGATAGATGAAGAGGTAGTTAATATTTGAAAATGGTTTTAAAATAGTTTTCAGTTTTAACGAATCGACCCACTTCTGCATTTAATAACGTCATCTTTTGATTACTTTTTAAAGTTCTAGCCCTAGTTTCAACTTCCAGTCACGTTGAAATCAGTTGAAATTCCAGTTAATTACTGTAATTGTTGAATTTCTAGAACTATGTTAATCGGGGGTGGTGTCACAAAACCAAACTCTAGAAAAGTTCCATATTTAACGATTCTGAGTAAAAGTCAGCTTTGATGCATGATTCAAGCATAACATAATATCACTGAAAAACTGTCAAAATTAAATCTAATAATGCTTGGAAAGTGTCATTAAATGGACACAAATGAGTTCTGTAAAATTACTTTTCGATATCACGTTGGTCCTATCAAGATGTCATGATGATATTTGCTCACCTCCCCATTAGTCCATTTATGAAATGCCTATAACTTGTTAAATTTACCCAATAATATTTCAATTAACAGGTAAGATGACAAAATATTTAATTTATTTACCTCCATCAGCTTTTATTTGTGCTCCCTTAGCAGCCCCCCCACTGAAAAATAAAACCTGGTGTCATTACTATCAATAAAGAATTTTTTACTTGACCAAAGCCGTTTGAAACGAACACCAACGCTTGTTTAATTAAATTATGACAGCTGTTTTGAACTTATAAACATAACATTATAAAGAACATTCATGCATCGACTTTCGAAATTGATTGCTTATCGTTTTAACAGCGTTTCCGTTACATAATAACTAATACCATATTTGGTACAATACAACCAAACACACAGGTTCAAAGAAGATTAGATATCGTTGCTTCTAGTAGCGTCAACTTTTTAAATACATTTCTCTAAACTATCTATGTGTCAAGATACTTTTGGTTATAGGGTCCCTAATCTCATCCACAAAAACGTAAACAAAAATACCATCAATATAGTATTTTTACAAAATGAGCGATTTTTCCCCAATTTTTTTGGTCAGTTCTTTGCACTGAATGTTGTTTGTTTTGAATTTAGCCCTAATTTAGCAGTGTAAGACTAGAGGGAAGGCAGCTAGCCTTCTCACCCATCACCAACTCTTGGGCTACTCTTTTACTAACGAATAGTGGGATTGACCGTCACATTATAATGCCCCCAGCACTGAAAGGGAGAGCATGGTTGGTGTGACGGGGATTCGAACCAGTGACTCTCAGATTGCGAGTCGAGCGCCCTAACCACCTGGCCATGTTGGAATAATAACATTGTTGGTTTAGTACATCATAGTGGGACTTACTGACAATAACATTATAGGATGAGTATGTAATAGTGGGACTTACTGATAATAACATTATAGGATGAGTATGTAATAGTGGGACTTACTGACAATAACATTATAGGATGAGTATGTAATAGTGGGACTTACTGACAATAACATTATAGGATGAGTATGTAATAGTGGGACTTACTGACAATAACATTATAGGATGAGTATGTAATAGTGGGACTTACTGACATTAACATTACAGGATGAGTATGTAATAGTTGGACTTACTGACATTAAAATTATAGGATAAGTATATCGTATTTGGTCTTGCTGACAATAACGCTATAGGTTATTATTATAGGTTTATTATTGCGTTTTTTTACTGATATACTGACCAAACCATACCGCACGATATCTTCTTTTATGTTGAGCAACGTATGGCTGATGAACAATTTAAAGCGCTTAACTCTAAAATCTGTAACTCACTTCAGAGTAACAAGTCAGGCAAGATTGTATAAGAATGAAACTACTATATATATATATACACCACTGTTTATAGCACAGGTTGAATGACCAGTTATGTATTTCCTATCACCTGACTTATCATCCGATGCCTGATTTCTATAAAAATTAACAAGGGTGAATGACATTATTCTGCAACAGTGATTTTACCTTTTCACAGCCATAATGCAATAAATTTACATTATTATTTAATTTATTCGTGCAGCGTATTATATTTTGAATGATTATTTTATCCATGATTTCTGAGGGACATCGCTGTTGTAACAAATTAATTAAACACGCTGCTTTGGCAATACGTAGTGGATATTTATTAGAAAGTTGAACATGGAAAGTCTGTGATGCCGATTCTTTATTGTAGTTTGCTCTTGTTTTCACTTAAAACAAAAGATGGAGTACCTTATTTTTTCATCAGACTTATCTCCGTTTTGAAGTCTAAGGAGACATATAAAGTGGGTCGTAGCGACCCGACTCCCCACTAAAGGAAAACGAAACTGCCAGTAATGCAAGAAAACCTTTCTTCATGATTAAGCTGTACTTGCATGATCATGAATCAGTCTAACATTACAAGTGTTCACCGTTATCAATCCATGCACAGGCAGCAGACGTGCACACATTCCTGCTCAGATCTGGAAGTAGGGTCTGAAATGTTGAGCTGAAAGGGATCTTATATACTGCTTTTTTTTAGTTCTACTTTTTTATGTCATTTTATCTTCATTGAAATGCAATGTTTTATGGTTCAAAAACAATTCCTGGAGCAGGATTAGAATGTCAGTTTATGTAGAATGCATTACTAATATATGCTGCTAGTCGCACACTCTGTGTGAATTGGCTGTACTTGAGCAAGTAAAGCATTAGGATCATATAACGTCGTATTGAGATTATTATATAGATATACCTAAACGTTATTTTTTTTTTAGTTATTATTCCATTTTTCTTTTTATAAGTATCTATTTCAAGTGTTTATAACTGTCAAAATTTAATATTTCAAATAATTAGGTAATATATATACTTATTAATAATACGCAAAGTACAAATATATGTAAACAAAACATTTTCATTACTCAAGATGAATTATACATACATATCATTAGTTTCAGCCATTATACTGCTGTATTTTACAATCACGAGCACGTTGTGATTGTTTGCTAAACCCAAACAATTAAATTAAACAATACGGAATACTTCAAGGGCTACTGATTATTTAACAGTGATGTCGCAATGCACTTATTTAAACGATAAAATAAAAGGACAGGAAAAAGTGCTCTTCCTAACGAACAATGAATTTTTCATTATTAACAGTAAAAAAACTTTGAAAATCCAACCCTCAAAAACAGTATCAGAACTGCCACCTCTGCTATTCGTTTTCTTAATACGTTGGGCTGTGAGAGACTTAGGGTTTAGCGTCCTGAACTTTGGATCAGAGGTTCACTAGTTCGCGTTCCATTAGAGAGACAAAGAAAACAAAAAAAAAAAAAACGCCGTGTATGCGTTATAAGAGTGAAGGTCAGGTTCCACTATTCGATTCTAGTAGACAAATAGTTGGCGATGAATGCTGTTGACTTGCTGTCTTTCCCATAGACTGTCAGTTTAAAATTTAGGACGACTAGCACAGCTAACTCTTGTCTGGCTTTACGTCAATATCCGATACGAACCAACTTAGCTCGTCTCGCTTCCTCTCAGACTAAAGGTATAGCGAAACCTTTATAAGTTGAAGCTGCAAATTACAGAAAGCATGAAATATAGACGCACTGATGTGTTATAAACACTCTCAGTTAATTATACGTTCATACGTTGTTGAATAATAAAGCTTACTCAGAAGTTTACTTTAAAAGAGAAAACATTACTTTCTCAATAAAGGGAAAAAGCTGTTGGAATAAAGATATATATATATATAACTTCTATACAACAATGTTTAACTGAAATACTATGGAATACCAACTGAAATGCTTACTTGTAATACGAATATACTATACAGGAACGACTGAAATGTTTACTTGTAATACGTATATACTATGCAGCAACGACTGAAATGTTTACCTGTAATACGTACATACTATGCAGCAACGATTGAAATTCTTACTTTTAATACAATTGTATCAATGACTGAAATGCTTATCTGTAATATAACATTCTACGAAACTTACTATTTTTTTCCTGTAATACATAACTATACATAAATGACTGAAATGTTTATGTCTATATGACTGTAGGCATTATAATACAGCAGTGGCTACAATATTTACTCGTAATAAAATACTAAACACTAAAATATTTACTCGTAATAAAATACTAAACACTAAAATATTTACTCGTAATAAAATACTAAACACTAAAGTATTTACTCGTAATAAAATATTAAACACTAAAATATTTACTCGTAATACAATATTAGACACTAAAATATTTACTTGTAATACAATACTAAACACTAAAATATTTACTCGTAATAAAATACTAAACACTAAAATATTTACTCGTAATAAAATACTAAACACTAAAATATTTACTTGTAATACAATATTAGACACTAAAATATTTACTCGTAATACAATATTAGACACTAAAATATTTACTCGTAATACAATACTAAACACTAAAATATTTACTCGTAATAAAATACTAAACACCAAAATATTTACTCGTAATACAATATTACACACTAATAAGTGAAATGCTTACCTATAACACATTAATATACAGCACTGACTGGCATATGACCTTTAAATGTGTATAAACGCATTTTAATTAAAGCTAGTTAAATGAATTTAGCACTTATTTTGGCAACTTGTAATCTTTTCTAGAACAAAGTCAGTTTTTAGTAATTATTCCAATAACAAGTCTTTCTAGTATCTGTAAAACATTTGGTTTTATTTCATTACTTCTTTTTTTTCTCGTTATTTGTATGACAAAAAACAACTTATTTTCCAAATTATCCAAACCTATTTTCTTTCAAGACTTTTTCAATTCTAATGTTACTTCACAAAAATATTCTAAATAAGTTTTTGTAGAAAAGTGGAAGTCTGATATACTTACTACTTTAGCTATTTTTCAATCAAAAATGGAGCTTCAATGGAGGACGCCCTCAGTTGAATATATCCTCACGGTTAGGGCGTTCACTATAGTTGATTCTACTGTTGTTTCGATTGTTTTAGTAGAGTATGTGTGTGATTATTAAGTAATGACCGTCATGGAAGGATATCAAACTTGGTCCATTAACAAAGCTGGTCATTTCCTCACAAGCAGCCTATGGAGTAGTAATATTAAGCAGATGGTCGTAAAACTTCTATTTACGTTTCTTTAATGGAGTTTTGGCGTGCCCGGTTGCCTTCATGAATCAAATATTTTTACCTGAAAGGTGTTATCTTTATGCCCATTTCCTTTGCCAATCTCGGAGGAAAAAAATGTGTATTTCTCTGTAAGTGATATTAATCTATCTAATTATAGTACTTTCAGCTAATCAAAACAGAGTTGGAAGGATGTTTGTTTTAATTGATCAATATTGTTCTTATTAAATGACTCACTGAGACGTTCTACCGGAGCAGACATAGTGCATTTAAGTGTATGTCACCAGTACATGTAATAGTTTAAAAAATTCAGACACACAAAGAAAAGAAGTACGTCTGCAACAGAACTCATTTTGTTAAAATAAAAAGTTAAGTTATTCATGAAGAATATGTTATTGAGAGTGCAAACACAATGATGTAACTTACAGACTAAACCAAACAATTCACTTTTAACCACATGCTCGTGCGAGAGAGTATTCACTCTTATTGTTTAATACACCAACTTAGTAAACCTTTGAATATATCCTCACAGTTAGGGCGTTCACTATAGTTGATTCTAATGTTGTTTCGATTGTTTTAGTAGATTGTTTGTGCTTAACATGGGATCCGTTTTTCTGGGTGGAAGCACATATGTATGTTCTAAGATGATGGTTAAAAAAATATTTTATATCTTTTATATATATATTATTGAACAGTAGAGCAAAATCTTCCATAACCAATATTAGTATCTTATTGCTATCCAATTCGAGATTAATTTGGTAATCTTTTAGCTTAATTCATGAAGGCATTTGTCACTGAGAAAGAGAATAAGTTTCTTACCCTCCGTCATGCAAGAAAACAGCTCTTTCGTGGGTTGTAACTGAAGCAATGAAAGGAATAGACAGACCTAAGCAGCCTCATGGAGTAAGTTAAGGTAACATATGCCGCCACCTGTTTCCGGTTGTAAGAACTAGGAACAAAGCTTTTAAATTCGGAAACTCTTACTGACTCTTCAAATATCCCTTACATACTCTAAGCTGTGTGGTACTCTAACCCATAAAACAGGTTTAACTCAAACGCGTTAATAAACAGAGAATGAAGTTATGAAAAGCCTGTATGTTTCGTTTTTAATTGCCAAGTAGTATTAGTAGTATTATTTAATACATTATTTAATCAAACTATTTTCCTGTGATGTACTGTTCAGTTACATATCCAGTATCTTACATTTGTAACAAAAATATATTCTGTGACCGTCAACTTTGTCAGGGTAATAAATTTATATTAAAAATAAGGTTATATTTCATTAGAGCTACACAAGAATAGAAAACTGAAGTTTTACATAGAATATTGGATCAAAGACTGTTTTTTGTTTGTTTGTAATTAAGCACAAAGCTCCACAATGGGCTATCTGTGCTCTGCTCACCACGGGTATCGAAACCTGGATTCTAGCGTTGTAAGTCCGCAGACATACCGCTGTGCCACTGGGGGGGCTCAAAGACTGCTACTGGAAATTTAAGCTGTCAAGTTTTCTATCTTAAAAAAATAGATAATGCAACAAAATAATTTTTTTAATAAATACACATCTCTTAATATTTTATAAGAAATATATTGTTCCTAGTATTTCAGAATAAATAAATAGTCCTAGCACTTCATAATAAATACACAGTTCCTAGCATTTCATAATAAATACACAGTTCCTAGCATTTCATAATAAATACACAGTTCCTAGCATTTCATAATAAATACACAGTTCTTAGCACTTCATAATAAATACACAGTTCCTAGCACTTCATAATCAATACACAGTTCTTAGCACTTCATAATCAATACACAGTTTCTATCATTTAATAATAAATACGCAGTTTCTAGCACTTCATAATAAATACACAGTTCCTAGCATTTCATAATAAATACACAGCTTATAACTCTTCATAACAATGTAAAGTTTTTAACAAAGATAGCTCGATATATTATTGTACACATTTTAACGTTCCTCTAAAATATATCTGTGTGGAAAAAAACAACAGTTAGTTTTATTGTTGCTTTTTGCTTTAAACAAATGTATTGTACGCTACATTAACTGGTAAGAAGTGTTAGTTAACCAACTAAGTTTATATAGGACTTGCGAGGTCATTTCACGAGCGTTTTTCATCCTCTATCTTGTTAATCCGAATGCTGCTTTCGGAGAGCGTGACCCCTCCTCCCCCGGTGGCTCAGAGTCAAATCTCTGGACTTATACCTAAACTTGGGTTTCAGTACCTGCTGTTGGGAAAGCACAGATAGCTCATTGTGTAGCTTTGTGCTGAACAACAAACAAATAAACAGAGATCGTGACATAGTGCACTTTATTATATCATGCAGTTGGTACGTTTACATTATTTGTTGTTTGTTGCAAGAGGCTTTCTGGACAACGAACGAATTCCAGTATATTAGCTATACTCTCGAACATTTCGGTGTAGCTGTATCTGTATACACGTTCGGATCGCTAAGTGACTCTAATTGAACATTGGATAAAATATACACACCCATAAATGTATCGCTCTTACGCAGAAGTTACAAACTATAAACCTAAACTGGAATACTTCAGGTGTGGAGTTTCTTGAATTGTATGAGAAAAATATAAATATCTGAATTAAAACTCAAGTGTTTTATGTTCTTTAGAAATTAGCCCAGAGTGTAACATCATATGTAACTTAAAATTTGGTCTTTATGACTTATACCGTCCAACCAAACGATTGGATACATTATTTCAGAAAAGCAGTTCCACTGTTTAACCACTACTATCTTTGACAACCTTTTCACAGATATCTGGTTAACAACCATACGAAATTAAACTTCCTTTCATAACTACATACTGATGGATTTTTACCATTTATATGTTCATCTATATCAATTAAAAAAATGTTATTACTCAATTATTCTTTTTCAACTGATCGTTGAAGTCCACGTGAAATGTCTCTCATGAAATAAACAAAATAATTGCTTGGACATATTATTTTCATCTGTAAGTAATCCCATTATTTCTCAAACTAGGCTTCTAATGTTTTCCGTACTGATTGCTACTGATTCCAAGGTGACAAAAGTATCCGCACATAAACTAAACTAGATGTTATCCATAGTAAAGCAGCGTTAACTATGTTCAAGATTGAAAAACCTTTATTAGCACGATATGTATCTGATGCCACTGTCTTCTCACTAAAGGATGTTAAATAAGGGTAATATAGCTATTTTAAGCATGCACATACGGTTATAGCTACCGAGTCCAAAAGGAATATTCCCACGGACTAGTACCCAGTATAATTCAAAATTGCCGTATTGAAATGCAGAGCATGCATTCTAAATTCCCACGCCAAATTTCCGAATTCTTGTTACAAACGGCATTAAACCTAACTTTCGCACGCTACTTCCAATGTAATTGGATTATCTCGAGATGGAAAATAAACGAATGCTTTTGTAGTTTATCTATAGAATTATCAAACAGTCTCGTACAGTTTTTTATGCATAAATCATCCAGTTAAAGAAATTCGAATTAATAAAATTTTCCTAAATTATTTTGACTTTAATTAGTGCTACGACCATTTGAATGTTTATTTAAATAAGTACATTTACTTTTGCTATTTCTACTTAATTTTTGTCATGGTTAGTAGTCTATATCTCCTTAGTGAGTTGGCGGTAGGTTTATGGACTTACAACGTAAAATCCGATGTTCGATTCCCCATGGTGGACAGAACGCATGTAGCCTATTGTGTAAATTTACACTAAAAACAAACAAGTAGCCTATACGATCATAAGCCTAATTAGTAATTATTTTTAATGTAACTAGATACTAATTACAAACTAGTTTTTTATTCTACTTTTCGGCTGCTAAACTGCTGCTCTTCTTCTTCAAGGAAGTCCAGAGAAGGACTATTTTTCTATTAGTCAGGATTCGATCGTGGGTCTAGCTGATGAAAGTCTGGTACGTTATCTACCCTACTGGATTACATTATTGTTTGTGGCAAGGAGGGTTTGTTTGTTTGAAGTTAAGCACAAAGCTACACAATGGGCTATCTGTGCTCTGCCCACCACGGGTATTGAAATCTGGGTTCTAGCGTTGTAAGTCCGCAGACATACCGCTGTGCCACTGGGGGGCGGTAAGGAGGGACGAGTGTCATATAATCTAACTGCGCTGTATCTATGATTATTACTCTTAACAGCCCAAACATATTTTCACCTATTCAAAATATCCTGCATTTATACGATATATATTTTTCGTCAATGTACTTAAGTAAGTGCATTAAGTAGGCGTAGGTTAGACATGTTATTTTCGGGAGTACAATGACAATGATTGGTGTATTACTACATATTTGATATCGAAAATATTTAAATTATTCAGAATATTAATCTCTCTGAAAGTAACATCGAAAATATTTGGAAAACCAACAGGTCGTTATATTATCTATGTACCTATCTGTCTGTCATTCAGTTACTCTATATACCTATAATGGTTGGAGACGGCTTGAATGGTAATGAAGAAAAACTTTAATATAAGTTTAACATAACAG
>NW_013666046.1:214494-220265 GCF_000517525.1 Limulus polyphemus
ACACTTAAAAACTAAGGACGGCTAGGGCAGGTATCCCTCGAGTAGCTTTATGCGAAATTAAACAAACAAACAAATTTATTTTCAAAATTAAGAACAGGGGGAAAGAATTCTCAGGAAGTAGCAGGTTGAAAAGCTTCTCAGAAAATTTCAGGTTAAACACATTGTGAGAACTAGACAGTACAAATAATGACTGAAAATTAGGGTTGAAGAAAAAACAAACTTGGGTTACAGAATTGACTATAAAGTTAGACGATGCGGACTGCCTTACAATTTTCTTGGCAATATCTTCAACCGGGTCAAAAAATGAAAGTTCTCACAAAGTTTTTTGATGCCACAAACAAACATTTAATATTATTGCTCCTAACACAGGTTTCAAAGTGAAAATTTATTCATATAAAATCCAGTTTTTATCAGACAATTGCACATTAAATACTGAACAACGCTTACTCGTCACAAATATCTTCAATGGTTTTACTAGCAAAGTTTTCTCTCGGGTGCAAACAATAATTGGAAAACCAGTGATTACACTGGAACTCTGAAAGAAGTGGAAGTTCCTTATATGATCAATTTTGTAGTAACAACGTGGTACACAGGCTGGTCCAATCAGAAGACCAGGAAAACTGTCTTTAATTTTCAAGAGGCGGAACGCCATTCCGGACCGTTCTGTCCCAATTTAATCCTTGAAGAAAACTGGCACGGGAACTATAACAAATGATTAATTAAATGAACTTTTTTTTACTGATTCTGAGATCTTCTATTGTTTAAATAAATGTTTTATTAGATTAATTTCAGTGTTTTAGGGTTCACTGGATTGTTCTAGCGACAGTAGACCTGTAACCATATGGGAGCCAGAAACACAAGAATGTCATTAAACAGCAATCCTGAGAAACCAAGATAAGCTTAGCAAGTCACAGCAGTACTGAGAAACAAACATAGGCTTAGCAAGTCACAGCAGTCCTTAGAAACCAAGATAGGCTTAGCAAGCCACTGGGGATTTAACACTTGCTTTAGAAACTCAAGCGGAGCCTCGAAAATGTTCAAAGAAAAACAAGGAGTGGATAGCAATTGTAAGAAGGCCCTTAGGAAGACCAAGAGATGGAAACAAAATATGAACAAGCAGATGCAAATAGAGAAACAACATTGGATGAGGTAGAGGGACATGAATTATATGTGGATAGAAGTGTTTGGCGAAGTTTTGTGGGGTGATGCGGATGATAGGCTTTGGCTTAACAGAAGAAAGAAGATATTATTGAGTTTATTATTCATTATGCGCTCTTAGGGTTTTGTAATGTGTCAAGTAACTCATTATTGGATCTATTATTCAATATGATGGTTCTATAGGTTCTTGTATTTTTTCACCACCTCTGCACCTTACAAACCCTAAAGCATAGTTTGTTTAAATACATATTTTCATTCTTTATTTGTTTGCTGTTCTTAAGCGCTAAGCTACACAATGGGCTATCTCTGCTGTGCCCACCATGAGTATCAAAATCTGATTTTTAGCTTTATAAACCCTCCGACGTACCGTTGAGCCACTGGGGGAGGCTTTTTTCATGGAAGTTAGGTTTGAGTTCCTTTGAACAATATGGAGATTTTTGTACGTTCAATGTGCATCCAAAATTTACATCGATAACAGATCCGTCAGTAAAAGCAGGAATAACAACTGTTGATGAATGTAGGACGAGCAGGGATACATGTACAAACTAATCTAAGGTTGATTTTTTATATTTGTAAAGAGAAACTCATAAACGCACGAGAAATAAAAAGTTCCCAGTGGAGTAAATGACGCCAGTGCAAAAGGTCTATAACCTATGTTTTTGAACTCTAGTTCTGACGTCATCTGTTTGGTAGTGGAAAGGACACATACAAGTACAAAGTACAGAATAAAATTTTGAAAACTTCTGAAGCAAACTAAATTTAACACTTTTAAGGATAATATAACATAAGTATCTATATTCATTTTAAAAGGACTTTCGTGCAACGCAAGTCCGATAATTTTTATTTTTTACTAATCACCTGCAGTTTCCATGAAATATTACTTCTTGTGAATTAGGAAAAGTTTGTTGATAATAATTCTATCTGATATAGTCAATAAAGTTTGTACAATTGAAATATAGCAACTATTAACTCTAAGGTAAGCCGGGCGTGGCCTAATGGTTAGCGTGCTTGAACTGCAAATATAGGGTTAATTGTTCGAGTACCATTAGCGCAAAAACGCGCCCCAGCCTTTGGGGCATTGGATGCGTTATAAGTGTGACAGAAATTCCAATTATTCGATTAAAATAGCCCAAAAGTTGGTGGAGAATGTTATTGATTAGCTGCCTTCCCTCCAATCTATATGTCCAAAATTAAGGATGGCTATCGCAGATAGCAAGAGGCAGCGTGGTTCAGTGGCTTTGGGCTCGTAGTCAGGTGGTTGCGAGTTCAAGGCTGACCAGCGTCATGTTGTTGCGTCCTTTAGCAGGACACTTTACCCCACTTGTCTAAGTCTACCCAGCTGTATGATGAGTACCAGCTGTTGGTTGGGGATTAACTGGCGATCCTATATGCCATCATCGGCATAGGAGGGATTTAACTAACTTCAAACAATATACAGACATCCATAGATATCTGAAACAGCTAACCACCCAGTTTTGAACACGAAGGCTGGCAGTCAGCACCATCCGCCGCCACAAGGACTTTGTACAGTTGTTTGAGCCGAATAATATGATTGGCTGTCACTTTTAATACACATTTATTTTAAATATTATTGGTTTAAAACAACGTGATGATAACTACACAACAAAACTTTGGAACATTGCCTCTATTAAACGTTAGGAATTTGAATCTTTATATGATGCCCGGCATGGCCAGGTGGTTACGGCACTCGACTCGCAATCTGAGGGTCGCGGGTTCGAATCCCCGTCACACCAAACATGCTCGTCCTTTCAGCCGTGGGGGCGTTATAATGTGACGGTCAATCCCACTATTCGTTGGTAAAAGAGTAGCCCAAGAGTTGGCGGTGGGTGCCTTCCCTCTAGTCTTACACTGCTAAATTAGGGACGGCTAGCGCAGATAGCCCTCGTGTAGCTTTGCGCGAAATTCAAAAAAACAAACGAACCAAGCTTTACATGATAACAAGTTGGAAGTCTATAAAAATATTCGAGTTGTTTTCCTTCTGGAATCATCTTAACTACTTTAATTTTACATAGATATTGTGCGTACATGGTCGAATTTTATGTTTATGCAGGAAGTCTAATAAACAAAACTTAAAGTGTAAAGGAACTTAAAAGTGCACATAAAAGAAACTATACAAGTAAACTTTTAAGGTAGATTAAAACTCTGTTTGTGGGAAACTAGCTGTCCCTAATTTAGAACTGATCGATAGCTAGCCAACAGCTCCCACTGTACCTTTAACTACTCAAACAGTGGAATTTGATAGTTATATTTATAACACACCCTCAGCCCCAAAGCGCGGAGTGCGTCTTTTATTTGTTTGTTTACTGCAACGAGACGCGAACATGGACTCGTAGATCCATAATAATGCCACTTACTAGCTTATACAGGCCCAGCATGGCCAGGTGGTTAGTGCGCTCGACTCGCAATCTGAGGGTCGCGGTTTCGAATCCCCGTCACACCAAACATGGTCGCCCTTTCAGCCGTGAGGGTGTTATAATGTGATGGTCAAACCCACTATTCGTTGGTAAAAAGGTAGCCCAAGAGTTGGCGGTGGGTGGTGATGACTAACTGCCTTCCCTCTAGTCTCTCACTGCTAAATTAGAGACGGCTAGCGCAGATAGACCTCGTGTAGCTTTGTGCAAAATTTATAACAAACAAACAAACAATACTAGCTTGTACCAAAAACACGTTATCGTCTTTTTACACATCATGTTTTTAATGGTTCAGATTCTTCCTTTAATCCCAATTGTTATCAATAATTTTATTCTTTGAAATGTGTACACTTCAGTTAATATCTCTTATTCGTGTTTTTTTGTTATGATCGGTAACTTCCATTTACACGAGACTTAAGGTTAAGATAAAAGGTCGCCCGCCTTATAAGTCAGTGCTTAGAGATCGTGTACCAAACGGATCGAGAATTAGAAATATTTGAGCTTTCAAATCCTGAACACTATAAAAGAAGTACAGGTATAAACGTGTTGATCATTACGGTAGAAACAGTGCATCAACCGAGACCCTTACGATGTGCCCAGTGGGGAATGGCAAGCAAACCCAGAGAACCTATGATCGCCAATTAAATTTGATTTTATGTATCTCATCAAAACGTCAGATCATTACACACTACAAAAAATAGACTCACATTAGATGTTTGAGGCATACTATTTTATAACAGATTTTGTATATAACACTCAGTAACACAGCGTATAGGATCTCTGTATTGCGTCATGAAAGCGAATGTACTACTATACTTTCACAAAGTTAGGCTTAAGAATGGATGAGACTCAACTTTTAGATAAAGATAGAAAACCAACAATAAAAATCGTATAATGCTGGTGCATTTGCACTTTGCATATTTATCTTTTTTGATATATAAATTCAACTGTTTTGATTTAAACTTCTAGAATTTGTAATCACTAGTGTAGGTATTGCTCACAGAGAAACAAATGTATACTAATACACTCAAACTTTAAAGTGCAAGTGTATCAAAATCCTATTTTTAGCGTCATCCCCCCCCCCCCGACTTACCACAAGGAGAGTCACTTAAGGTCATCATAGAAAGTTCAAGACAGGTGGCTTGTTAAAAAAGTGTGGTGTCAATCACGAGCTATATAAATATCGTGCAGTTTAAATGTGATTAATAATCAACTGTGAATTTTGAAATTAGAAATCATGATTTTGGAAATAGGCCTATAACGTTTTATACTGATATTAAATAAAACCACTGAGACTCAGGATTTTGTGGCTTGATCAATAGTGTTCATAAAATTATAGTCGCACAACTGAAATGCAGTGACTATTAGAGCTAAGATGAGCCGTGCGTGGCCTAATGGTTAGTGTGCTTGGAGCGTGAATATAAGGATTCATTGTTTGAGTACCGTTGGCGCATAAAGGTGCTCCGACCTTTGGAGCATTTGGATACGCTATAAGTTTGACAGTAAATTCCAATTATTCGATTACAATAGCCCAAAAATTGGCGGAAGACGTTATCGATTAACTGTCTTCCCTCTAGTCTATCATAGTCTATCAGTTATTTCATACGATATCAAGTACTTTGACACTCTATGTCCAAATATCTGTAGCCAATATCTCTATATCTAAAACTGAATGTATTTAAAAAATAATATGTTTTACTTAATCACACGAACATAAATAGTAAAAATAACATATAATTTTAAGGGAAAGTAAGGATGGTTGGTTATTTGCAGAATTGCTATAAGAAGTTTGCAAAATAAAAAAATGCTGCTATAAAATGTACACAAACGAGTAAAGTGATACTAGTTGGACAGATTTTAAAACGATTTTCAATCCCTACTGTGGTTGGCAAATTTAAGCTGCTTCATTTAGCTATACAGATCCCTACTTTCCGTTAAAATTGTAATTTTTTTCCCTCTATTTGTTAGGTTTTTATAAGTCCATGGAATAGACACAACATCTACAAACTTTCAGTATAGCCATATCCCCGATAGCTATAACTTTTACAAGAAATAAAACTACAATCACAAATTTATAAAATGTAATCCTTACTTCGGCCTACAGATAAGTGTATAAAGCTGCCAGAGTAAGGATTAAATTTTATAAATTTGTGATTGTGGTTTTAATTATTATTTCATTAC
>NW_013666046.1:220687-241863 GCF_000517525.1 Limulus polyphemus
CTATAACTTTTACAAGAAATAAAACTACAATCACAAATTTATAAAATGTAATCCTTACTTCGGCCTACAGATAAGTGTATAAAGCTGCCAGAGTAAGGATTAAATTTTATAAATTTGTGATTGTGGTTTTAATTATTATTTCATTACTTTTTATAGCAGGATCCCTACTTCATTTTAAAATTCATATTTTTTAATACTCTTGTTTGTTTACTCTTTATGCTATACCTGTATAAATTATATACTTTACCTTTAGAAACTTTCGCGTGTCTATCCATCGATATGTAGCGCCATCTTTTGGGTTTAAAATATATTTAAGTACGTGCACGATATGTTTACAATTTATGAAAAAATATATACATAGTTATCGGAATATCAAAAGCGCATACTCACAGACCAGTCAAGTAAGCTGGAGAAATCTTGTAGCGATAATTCAAGCCATCTAGGAGCTAGCCCCGCTGATGCGATCGGACAGGTAGGTAGAAGACGAAAAATTTACTGTTTTAGAAATTTTTGAATTGTTATACAGGAAATGTTACGGAACTTTTTAGCGTATTATTAGTATATGTGCGTGAAGTATTTGGAAACCTTGTCGATCCCTACTATTTACTATCATACTTAATAATAAGAAACAAGAACCCATAAATTTTGGAGGTAAGCTATAACAATAAGGTTAACTTTTTGTTTTGGTTTCGTAATGGTATTATGTTGTTTATAAGCCAACGAAAAATAATGGCTTAATGTGTTTCCTAGCATGTTTAGTTATTTTACTGAAGCTATTGTCATTAAAATTAATTATTTATATACAGTTTTTAAACTTTGCAGAGTAGACTGGAGGACTGATCAATAAGTAAAAAATGACTGTAAATTACAAAATCGTTTCGCTAGAAACAATGGAGTGGGTGACTCTTGTACTGTTAAAAATGTAATATATGAAGTGATATGTACCGAGTGTGATGATAAATACATTTGTAAGATCGGCCGTCCAGTACATGAACGTTTTAAGGAACACATCCATGCCACCGCGAATCTTGATTTTAAAGAGGCCACTACTAAACCTTTCTGAAGCAACATTGTACAGTAAATAAAACACTATTTAATATTAAGCTCTTAGCTAAATGTAATAGTTTTCTTGATCGTAAATTCATGGTCCAGTCGTTAATGTGTTCGACTTGAAATCTGCGGATAGAGGGTACGCATCCCCGTCACTGAACATGCTCGCCCTTTCAGCTGTGGAAGCGTTATAATGTTACGATCAATTCCACTATTCGGTGGTAAAGGAGTCGCCAAAGAGTTGGTTGGGGTGGTGTTAACTAGCTGCCTTTCTTCTAGTCTATCGCTGCTAAATTAGGGACGGCTAGTGCAGATAATTCTTGTGCAGGTTTGCGCGAAATTCATTCAAAACCAATCAAAGAGTTTCTCCTAATTCAATCTTACAAACCTAAAACAAACAAAAATATTCAATGTCTTTGTAATTATTATTATTTTTTGTTCGATAGTTTGCGTTTTTCTGTCGCTTAAATAGCACGTGACAATACTATTGCTAAGTTAGTTTTAAACTGTTATATGTGTTTTTTTCAATTATCAGTTTGTATAAGTATGCAACGCTGTAATCCTTGAGAAAGCCGTAAGACGAAATGTCAGGTTGGAATAAAATTGTATTTTATTGTATTTTTGGAGAGTGTTAGTCGTATATATTTTTTGTAATGTTTATATACAGTTTTTTTTAGTTTTGTAATTTGATCCTTAGACCAAAACAACACTGTACCCTAAGTGTTGTACTTTGTACTCGTAATATAAACGTAACTTCACCTTCTTAATTACATGTTTTTAACAAATGCTAGATAGATTACTATATGTACATCATGAATATATTTTAAGCTTAAAATAAAGCGAAACAAATACAATCTATTAATATTAGTTTTGATACTTTAGACATTTTTAACTGCATCATTTCTTTTAACAAAGTGGTTTAACTTACTGTTCTTAGGCCTACTATTTTTACATGTATCAACACTATTAGTTAGCCATTATAGAAAACGTGTGTAACGGCATAGTATTAATAGATGGCTATGTTATGGAGTGATTTTTCTTGTATTGTAAATATAATAAGTTCACCAAAAAATAAAAAAATTAAACATATATTTAAAAAAGCCAAATAAATATCATGCCACCTTTTCAAATGTCTGTGTTTCAACTTTGGTGACATTGATGAGTTATTAGTGCTTGCACATAAAAATGTAAAGCTGGTATAATAGTGTACACAGGGTACGCAATTGTTAAGGGTTAAACCTTTATATACAAAACAATTACACATATGATTATAATGTAATACATAAGATGACATACATAATCGATAAAATGGGATATATATATGTGGCCCGAAAAATAATATATAAACATACATATATATCTATATTATAAGGACAAATAGTAAAAAAAAATAAGAGCAATAAGTTAGATAAAATGTTATTGGCCACTGCACAAAACAGCATATGTTTAAATACATATAACTATGTTAGGGGATGAAAACATAACTAAAAGCAAACAAAATATTAAAATGCCAAAATCGTTTAACAGAAATGTAATGGAAATAGTTAGGCCAAAAGGTATATCTCTTTTATTTCTATTGTTTAAGCAGTTCCTGCCATGCGCAGTAGATTTCTAGAACTTTTGTATAACAGCATGTCACATATTTATCTGGGTGTAGGTTCACTATTTATAATTATATTGTTGAATTTTCTATTTATATCTTCATTTGTGTCTTCTTCACCAAAACATGAAAATAGACTTGTTGTAAGTCATTCTGTGTAAAATATTCTTTACCATAAAGAAAACAACAACATTGATTTCAACATTATGTTTCTGGTCATGACTCTGTTGTACATTAGAAATTATTGAAACGTAGCGCACGTTGTTGTTCTTGGAACAATATCCCCTGCAGATAGAACGCCTGATGTTACAAGAATAAAGAATATTGCAGATTGGGTGTTAGTTCATGACACTCAAGAGAAAATAGAAAGGAATAAATGTGCATTGAACATTAAACTAGAAAAGATTTGAACTACTTTTAGATTTTATCTGACACCAGGAGTCGTCTAAAAACTGATTTCCTCATTTTAATGTATAATAAAATGAACTTTTAACATAAAGCTAGACGTGGGACACGCCTAGTTCTCTTTGAGAATACAGCTAATGAAGACAATTGTTGTAACAACAATTTAAAATTTTAATACGTATAGTATTGTAACTCTTTATTTTATTTTATTTATTTGTTGTTTTTTTGGCGAGTACTGGAAAAGCCACTCCAATCCTAATAGCGAACGAAACCAACATACTTAATAAATTTCCGTTTATGTTACTGTGAAACTGATGGCTAAAGGCTGAAGAAGAAACAGAAATACAAGATCCATTTCAAGCGGAACCACGCCTCGTATTATTCGTATGTCATCTCTTTTCATAAGTTAATTTTCAGGACAGTTCAAAACAAAAATAATGTACCCAGTGTACGGATTACCCATATTTATTCTTTATTTTCAGTATGAGTAGATAAATCATGCTCATACAAAGGACATAAACAATATAGAAAGCCGTACTTTAAAACTTAACATCTTATTGAAATATTAAAACATATGAATACTTGTCTGATTTAATAATAAGTCCAGTTTTCTCTGCGTTTGAAGTTATTTTAATAGTTAGTAACAGTCGTCAGGTGTCTGTAGTCGCTGCCAGACTAAGTGAGCGGTACGGTATGTAAAAATCTATAATTAAAAGAAGTTAAAAATGAAAATGTTAAAAATGACGTGAAGTACCAGGATTAAAGGCATATCCAACAATACAGCTGTGTATTCTCAGGCTTGCGTGTTTCTGATTGATCACTTTCTAGCGTTTGAGACAAGCAAAGCAAATAGTTTTTGAAACCCGCATTTGTCTGCAAAGCCTACCAAAAATGATACAAACATACAATAATTTCATATAAACAGGTCAATTAACAGTTATATATACAAGCACATACATATATACACGTAAACAGATGTATACAAAATAAACAGCCGCTTACATTCAAGTTTGCAAAGACCTTGAAAATCACCAAATTTCACGGTTAGTTAACTATAAACTTGTAGTAGATAAGGTATAAAAACAAGACTTATTCACTACTTTTTTTTTTCTCCCATAGTCCGTGCGGACCGTCGTTTCTAAAGCTGTTTCTTACGTAAAGGATGCAACCCACTTGACAGCCTTCCCTCTTTGAAAGGACGAGATGTTCGGTGTGACGGGGATTCGAACCCGCGACCCTCTGATTGCGAGTCGAGCGCCTTAACCACCTGGCCATTTTTCACTTTAACAAAGATTGTATAAGATCACAAACGAATGGCCGTTCTCATTGGTTAAACGTTTCTATATACATGTATATAATTTTGCTTTGGTGCACGAGCTACACTAAATAATTTCACGTTCATAATATAAACACATATGGAATGGCTTGAAGTTGGATTTGTCATTATGTTCTACAGTTTTCGAAGAAATTCAGTTACTTAAAATTTTCTTTTATACAAATATGATGTGTTGATGTTTACAGAAAGTATATTACCTTTTATATAAATTACGTAAATCTCATGACAAGCGCAGGAATGTGTCTAAGGTGACGGAAAACAAATTCAGAATATGTACGTGTATAGAATTTACTAACTGTAGAAGATGTAGGTGTATTCGGATTCACTAACTGTAGAAGATGTATGTGTATAGGATTCACTAATTGTAGAAGATGTATGTGTATAGGATTCACTAACTGTAGAAGATGTCAGTGTATAGGATTCACTAAGTGTAGAAGATATATGTGTATAGGATTCACTAACTGTAGAAAATGTACGTGTATAGGATTCACTAACTGTAGAAGATGTACGTGTATAGGATTCACTAATTGTAGAAGATGTATGTGTAGAGGATTCACTAACTGTAGAAGATGTATGTGTATAGAATGCACTAATTGTAGAAGATGTGTGTGTATAGGATTCACTAACTGTAGAATATGTGAGTGTATAGGATTCACTAACTGTAGAAGATGTATGTGTATAGGATCCACTAACTGTAGAAGATGTACGTGTATAGGATTCACTAACTGTAGAAGATGTGAGTGTATAGGATTCACTAATTGTAGAAGATGTGAGTGTATAGGATTCACTAATTGTAGAAGATGTGAGTGTATAGGATTCACTAATTGTAGAATATGTGAGTGTATAGGATTCACTAATTGTAGAAGATGTATGTGTATAGGATTCACTAAATATAGATGTGAGTGTATAGGATTCACTAATTGTAGAAGATGTACGTGTATAGGATTCACTAATTGTAGAAGATGTACGTGTATAGGATTCACTAATTGTAGAAGATGTATGTGTATAGGATTCACTAACTGTAGAAGATGTGAGTGTATAGGATTCACTAATTGTAGAAGATGTATGTGTATAGGATTCACTATGTGTAGAAGATGTAAGTGTATAGGATTCACTAACTGTAGAAGATGTGAGTGTATAGGATTCACTAATTGTAGAAGATATATGTGTATAGGATTCACTAAGGGTAGAAGATGTATGTGTATAGGATTCACTATGTGTAGAAGATGTGAGTGTATAGGATTCACTAACTGTAGAAGATGTACGTGTATAAGATTCACTAACTGTAGAAGATGTACGTGTATAGGATTCACTAACTGCAGAAGATGTGAGTGTATAGGATTCATTAAGTGTAGAAGATGTATGTGTATATTATTCACTAACTGTAGAAGATATATGTGTATAGGATTCACTAACTGTAGAAGATGTATGTGTATAGGATTCACTAATTGTAGAAGATGTATGTGTATAGGATTCACTAACTGTAGAAGATGTACGTGTATAGGATTCACTAATTGTAGAAGATGTATGTGTATAAGATTCACTAACTGTAGAAGATGTATGTGTATAGGATTCACTAACTGTAAAAGATGTATGTGTTTAGGATTCACTGACTGCATAAGATGATATCTTTAGAATTAGGTATCTCTAGAAAATTGTACGTTTAGGATTCATTAGGCGTAGAAAAATGTATGACTTTAAGTTTCACTAACTTTAGGATATTTATGTTTCATTTGGTACAAGTGCTGCAAGTGGTAGTTTCGATAACATTCTGGTTTTAAGAAAGCTTTATTTTAACCATCTTGTGCATAATATCTCCTAGATATTACAGCTCTACCTATTCAATGCATATTACCTAATGAAGACTAATTTATTACACAGACAACCAAGTGAACCACAGTCGCGAAATTTTTATTTTTTTACTTTTGTTTAAACCTCTTATGCTTCCTCTGGAGGAAGTTGTTAACGGAACTGTGACCAAGTAGCCAAGGTCAAAACTAGCCAACCGTGCCCTTTACAAACCCAGACGCTAAGGGCCATTGGTTTCTACTGTGTTTTCCAGTTTCATCCAGACATCAAATTGGTGTCGCATAAGTTAGGTGTTTAAGGGATCGTTTCTATATATACTATAGAGGATTATGTTCGTCTACTTTTCCTTTATCTAAAAGGTCTGAATATGAAGTAATCTTACATATTAACTGACAGTCATAAATAATTACTCATTTTGCAACTAGAATATTGGAAGATACCGAAACATTTTCTGAGAGACCCTAAGAAGTGTCAACAGAATGTCATGGAAGTTTGACAGATCACCCAGCACAAGAAAACGTCCCTTATTTTTTATTTTGTCGTGAGAACTGCAGGGTTTAGTGACGATATACGTAGTTCACATCTCTGCTAAAACTCCGTGCGCAGAGTGTAACGGAAGTATCAGCTGTGACAGCAGACACCAGTACAGGTAGGTATTGAGTTTCAAAATTGCAGCAATACATGTGCGACCTATCGCCTTCTATATATATATATATATTTATTTACTATGACAGTTTATGTTAGACGGGGCCAAGTAAGTTATCGTTTCAAAATCAAGACACGCTAAAATACTAAACGTTTATAAGTTTTAGCTTATTATAACCTATTACATTTTAGAATATAAATCAACAAAGGCATGACGAAGTTAAATATACCTTAAACCTCTACATTTATTTACATTCCTTCATTAAGTATATACATATATAGTTAAAGTCACGGTGATATTGCAATATGTTAATCAAAGGTATTTTCCTGTTTCGCAGGGATTTGGTAATTGTAGCTCTTTCATGGAAAGCTTTAAAAACAGCTGTAAAGGAATATTAAGTGCCTGTAGTTTCGGGTAGGACGTTTTGAGACAAAATGTCAAAAACAATTTCATCCTCTCTAATTAAATTAAAACTAAAATTCTATCATTACTTTATTGGTCTTTTTGATGTATTTGAATAGTCCTAATGATCTTTAGATCTCATAATCGACTTGTTTTGCAATTTTCTGTGTATGTACAATACGTTATATGTTTGTTGAAGTTCATGCAAAGTTATCCGAGGACTATCTGTGCTAGCCGTTTCTAATTCTGAAGTTAAGACAACTAATCAACACCACCCACTGCCATCTGTTAGGCTTCTTCTTTATCAACTGTCGCATTATAACGCCCCCACGGATGAAATGATGAGCATGTTCGGCGGTGACGGTATTCGAACTCGCCACCTGCCGATTGTGAACAGAGTGCCCCCTAACCACAAGGCCATGCCAGGCCTGAACAATACTAAATGTACAAATTTACACATAATTTGTACGAAACTTATAAATATTTGAAAAATATTTATTCAGAATTATTCATCAAATGCTCCTCTTCATATTACTATTAAGTGCGCTTTCGGAAATTTTACGTAGATTTTCAAAGCACTAATAATTCCCCATATTTAAAAATATATATTATATACAACTTCTCATAAAAAAATTAAATTTCGCCAGATGCACATTAACAATCGTTTTATCCATAAACATTTCAATACGATACAGGGTATTTTAAAACTGTCACAGAAGGTATTGCATATGCTTTCAGACATTCAAAATCAGCATGTCAAACCTATCCCTAAGTGACGCTACTAGAAGCGCCATCTGTTTCGGACGTGTTCATTGGTTTTCTCATGCAATCTTCTGCACTCTGACACGCGTTTTATTCAAATCACCAATTTTGTATTGTTGGAAGAGAGAAATGAGAGAAATAAAATCAATATTAGTTTCTAAGAAAAGAGATTTAGATAGGCAGAATAAGAATATACGACGTTCAAACTTTCATGGACAAAACAAGATTTTCAAATATGCCTTTGATGAATGAATGGTTGTATGGTATGCTAATATAAGTATCGGGGTTCTCTTTATAACTATGATGTACATTTATTTTATTTATAAGAGTCGAACGTTTCGAAATACTCATATTTCTGTATTAGCGAAGTCTGAAGACAGGATGCGTTAACATATATTGAAGCAAAAAAATAATGATGTTTGAGAACGTGAAACATAAACATTTGACAATGAACTGTAGAACAAACACACATAAATCGTCTTAAAAAATAAAACATAGAACCAAAACATTAGTATCATTGTCAAATAAACAACATTAGAAAAAGTTTATAAATAAAAGACTAACATATCGGTCGCAACTTAGGATGCCTGAAATATTAATTGATCTTTGCTATTAAACTAATTACAACAGTTTTACTTGGAAGCATGTCTGTAGATTATTTAGATGGGATGATCTTTCGAGGTTAGAAAGTTTTCTTTAATGAAAAGTTCAAGGTCTGTATGCAATGTAGTTGTAATGATGGTGAGATTATTAAATGGTAAGTTATGACCTGTGGTCTCTTCATATGATCGAATAGCTGAGTGATGAAATCACTGAGTGCCAGTGCTTTTTTCCATCCTAACTAGCACCTTTGTTTTCATTAGTAGACCATGCCCCCCCCCCCCTCCTTCCCTCATGTTTCTATCACCCTGTACATGTTATAGTACTATGAAATTATCTGGCGAGAGAGTTACGCCAACACTACCAGACTTAATACTAAGATTGGTCTTAATTAACCATGGTGATCTGAACAAACATAATAATTTCACAAGTTTCTCTCATGGTGTGGCTACATGGGTCAGTCTGTTTTTTTAAATCTTACGCTATTAATAAGAATTATGTAGATCCAGTGTTCGTAATGTTATTTTAACAAATTTCTTCAATATGCAAAAGGAAAGATTCCATATTTCTAACTGGTGGAGTAAGTGTAGGTAGAATCAAGTGATTTAACTGAAATTGTGAAAGTGTGGTTTGGTCATTCTCGTAAGATCTTATTTCGTAGGATATATGTGAAATGTTTAATACAAGACATCATGCATAACGAGAACATGGTTGATATTAATTTTTTTCTTTACTTAAATAAAGAATATAACTGGTAAGGTTTAAACAACTTTAAACGTTTTAACTACGAATTGACTAAGTTCTTCTCAGCGTACAGAGATTTGGAGCTGATTTTCAGCACAAACAGTCCATGTGTTCAATAATTATATATATATATATATGTATGATAAACATATATGTTCAACATTAAAACACAAAGTGCAACTTGATTTAAATCAGACAAAGACATACTAGTTAAACGAACTCATAAGTAACATAAAATGAAGTTACATAATACAGATGAAATAAATAAATAGATCAGAATAAATATACTGGTAACAAGGATTCATTTGAATTGTATCGGTGTGCGTGAATAAAAAAGATTGGATGATATAATACAACACACTGAGCTTTTCCACGTTAATAATTTATTGAGAGTTAATAGCGCTCTACAAGAGCGGTGTTCGAGACTCCATGCTGTTCTTGGACCTACTTTTTCCATTGTTAATCATGCTCAGTCTGATGGCTAATTCCTGTAATAACAAGCTTCTGTGGAAGGACTGCAAACTAAAGTTTAGATCACAATTATTGACAGACGTTCCTCGGAACTTCCACTGTATGGGGACTCTCACATTCCAAAACCACTTTTAAGCAGACCAAAGGCACAAAAGTCAATTGGAGTTGCATTGAGGATTTTATAAGTATGTGATCGAATGGGATTTCTGTGATTTAAGTTTCTTTGGCCATCTTTTTTTTTTCTCATGAAAACAGCAGATGGTTTATAGGTGTGGCTGGAAGCTTATGGGCCTTTATAAACTTTAAATCATTGTTTATTATTTTTTAGTGGTAACAGAAGATATGCCCAGCTTTATCACAATGGATTTTTGAGTCAAAGGATTCTCATTCTTAACCATAGTCTTACCTTCGTGGATGAAGGCCTTGTTCTAGATTGGCTTGGGATGTGAGTTTGGAGCTCATTGTTGCCATAAACGCTCCGCTGTGCGAGTTTTTTTCACTTTATGTGGAACAATGAAGGGACTCCCCACTACGAAATGTTGTCTCCTTTGGCTGTACATTGTTTAATAATTTTGAGTCTTTATCAAAAGAGAGCCGGAAATCCTCCAGCTATGCTTTCGAAAGATCGCGAATTCGCCGTGAACCACGTCTATAGGTGATAAACGTGTTGCCAGTGGCGCTACGGCTTCCATATGTATCAAAATGCTGCGGTATTGGTATATGTAAATGTTTCTTAGAATGCGTAAATAACCCTCTGTATTTTTTGTAACAAACCTGAACTTGCTATACCGCAGCCGTTATCACACTTAATCAGTTACAAAAATAAACCATACACGTGTATTTTACTATGTTGGCATTGACCAACCTCTTTATAAGCCTAAGATAATATCAAACAAAAGAGAAAACAATGGTTTATCATTGCAGTCACCTACACATTTTCAGCAGATGAAAATTAATGTCTCTCTTAGATCTCAAAGTGTAACGGATGTCAGATCTAGACAGTAACTTAAGAAATGACGTAGCCAACTAAGTGTTATATAACATCACAAAACAGCTGACAAGAAAACTTATATAATTATTAAAATGCTTTGATTCATTAGTTGGGGTACCCTCGCCATTATAGATATTTTCGGCTATAATTCTAATAATGTCGTACGATTTTCGACCATTTTAGGAATTTAGATTAAACCTAAATCCATATACTAAGGTATAAGTTTAAAATGCTTTTTGTAAGTGTAAATATATATATATATGTATATACTTATATGTTGAAATTATCAACGCTATTTTATAATTCAAGATGTTATGTCGGTTTATTACGCCACGGTTAGGTGACTATATTATGTACTATATTGGTGAGTAGTATAATGGTGAGTAGTATAATTTTATATTAATTGATGTTCAGGGGAAACCACTATGCCTACAACTGACTGAGGAAAATGTATGTGTTGTGGGATAGAGTCTATGGTTTTGCCTCTTAATTAATTTACTAATTGTTTTTATGTTGTTAGTATATTAGTATTTTTTTTTCTGTGATTGAATGGATATTTGGGGAAACGGAGTATATCCAACTTTATTTGGGAGTTACTGTAATGCTTGTAGTTTCTACATGTGATACAATGTTAGTTTTAATTACATTTTTATCTTGTTAAGAGGCGATTTGCTAGATACATATATATATATATAAACACACATACATTACACATCATAACCAGTAATATCAATGAGACAAACTTTTCATTTCCACGTGTTCTCAGCAATTCAGTAATATTATGTAAGAAGTTTAATATGTTTGGATATGCTTACTTTTTTTTCTTCATCTATACAATAATTTTGAGCTGTATTCTTACACTTTAAAAGCATACGGGCTGATTCCCTCAGGTATCATCAGTTTACAAAACTCCTTATTAGAAATTATTAATTAATCAAGAAACAGTAATTTTATGTTGTAGTAAACTTCTTTTACCATTTTATCACAATTATCAAGTCATTGCTAGAGATATTGTGTCGTGGTAATAATCGTATTTATAAAATACGAACCAAGGAGCAGTATGATGCCGCTAGATAATTTAGTGCATTACTTTAGCTTACACTGTCGTATATAACTATAGCAGTCATTTGTTAATACTTCGATACGTTTGTGTCCATCTGTACTTAATCTCACGCTAATACGAAACTGAACATTAAACAACGACTTCTCAGTTAAATGTTGTTCATATCCTACCTGTCTAAACTTTACTTCGTTGATAGCTATACGGTTTTAGGCCAAAGACATGTAGCAGAGAATATTAGTTTTAAAGGAAAGTAATTTTCACGATTAACTTCATACACAAGAAAATGTAATATTTTGCATCACACCATATGGATTTTACTTCATTTTTACACCTGCAATATTACATGCATGTGATTGAAAAGAGCGCTAATTTTACTCGCTCTATATTGAAAGATTTCTTGAAACTATAAATTTATAATATATACAATTCTAGCAATCCGAAATTAATTTCGCAAACATTTTAATGTTAGAAATATTTATATAAGCCGTGTTTGTATATTTATTTACTAGTTTTATTTATTAGATCATCACAGGGGATTAACTATGATTTATACATAAATAAGATAATAAATGCGGCTCATTTTTTAAGCACTTACCAAAGAAGTAGGTATTAAATATTCGAGCAACAGAAATTCGAATGAAACCATTTACGAAATGGTACACAACCAATCTTTAACAGCATTTCATAGACGTAGGAAACCATTAATATTTTTACAGTTTGCTCACATCGCATGACATAAAGCAAGCTATAATACGTGACTCGTTTACTAAAAGTAGGTTGGTAATAATCCTGATGCTATCCGATACGAACGTTAATTTGTTCTAACTAATCGTATTGATAATGACAAATAACAGGAAAATAACATATTCTGATCTACGAGATAAAAATCTAGCCTAATAATCAAGATAAAAGTTGTTCAGTGTGAAATAGTTATTGATAATTCTTTGGGTTCTACTTGATATCGTAAAAGCATAGATCAAGCATTTTTTTTCGTTGCTGGAAGTACAATGGAGAGACCACACTGTTGTCCAGTAGAAATCGTGACAGACCAGCAAACGTGTAAAGCATAGAACATTTCACAATATATAGTTTATTCTGGTTCCCATTGCTCTGTTAGAGTTAACATAGAAAACGTACACATAAAGAGCTACAACTTTACAGTTACGTGATGAGATAACAATCTTCTATGTAAAAAGAAAATACTGAGACAAGGCAGATGATGAGATTTGATTTTAAAGTGCACCTATTTAAAACTTGCATATGGAAACAGTGTAACTATAATAAATTGTTTTAATAATGATAAATGGTTGATATATATATGTATTATATAGGATTAATTTAATTATGATTAGTTCTCTGGTCATCAATATTCTTAACTTCATTACCTACCTTGCTTTCATGTTCTGACAGCAACGACCTCTTGAGGCATGTAAAATAACCGAATTTCATGGAAGAGTCGAATCTGTTTGAAGCAGTGTTTACGAAGTTAAGTAACCCTAGAATGTTAACAACACAGTGCCAACCTTTCTCTTCCCAAAGCAGTCTTCACTGTGGTATCTAAAGCACTTACCGTCTAGACTTCAGTAGGAAGACTGCCAGACTAGCTTAAAAATATTTAGTTGTTCGAGCAATTGTTGTCCCCTGACGACAAATTTAGAAAACTGTTGAAGAAACAGAAACGACGTTACCACATGCTGTTCGTTTAAATAGTTCTTACACAAAATAAACGTTAGAACATTTTAACTTAAAAATATTGTGCGGTAACACATTGAGACCATATTATGTTTGTGTGTATTCTTTGAAATGTTCTTGTTTTTTAGAGTAGACAAGAATTTTCCTATGTGACGTACCAAAAAAAAAACCTAAAATGAAAACATGTAGCAATCAGAATGTGCTGATAAATTGAAGACATGTAGCAAACAGAATGTGCTGATCTGGTGAAAATAGTTGAAAATCAACACACATTTGAAATCAAGCGAGGAAAACTCAAACTGTCGGACAGCTTTCGTTGAGTTCCTGATATAGCATCAGACTGATGAAAAAAATTACTTAGTAAATTTATATAAATGGCGTCGAAGCAACGAAAGATCGAATTCAAATATATATATATATATTTTAAAAGGAATACCAAATCTCTGTGTCTTTTGGGTTTAATCAGATAATCATAATACCATTTCAGCAACTGATGAAATATAACACACATATAGCTTAGATTTGAAAGCTCTTATTACATACAATATTAAAAAGACAAAATAACCGATAAAAGTAATTAATTTTATTTGTATGTAATATGTCAGGTAACACAGATAAACTTGGAAACATGTAGTATCATCGTGTCGAACACATTTTTGCAAACGAAACATCTGATATTGTTATATCTATACATACTTAAGACTTTCGGCATTATACTTTGTACAAGTATTTGGCTACAGTTTTTTTTGTTATCGATTATCTGTTAAGCCTAACATTTAAAGGTTTCATATATATTCATCCACTTGTTTGTTGATATGGTTGTTTTGTTTATATCACCTAATTTTTTCTAACATTTTTTCGTTGAATTTAAACTGGATTTTGAGTGTTTTACGCATGAGGATCATTTATTTTTGGTACATTCATGATGTTAGAAAAACACGTAGGTTCAAGAAGTCTTGATAGAAATGAATAAAAAACCCATAACCCGAGTGCTTTTGAAAGGTGGACCTTTCTTCTTCAGTTTTCCCCTGAAGAAGAAAGGTCCACCTTTCGAAAGTCGCTCAGGTTATGGGGTTTTTATTCATTTCTATTTTTGGTACATATGCTTACGATGTTATCAGTAGGTTTGAAACAGATGTATGCAAATAAACTGGACCCCTGGATCTACATAAAATCGAATACCGGAATAAGCACATCAAAAACAAAGAAAAAGAAAACATGATCGCGAAACTTTCATTTTCCCAGGGGAATTCATAATTTTCCAGAAAATCTGCTTAAATAACAAATGTACAAGTCTTAAAGCATAATACTTACATATTAGAAGTAGAATAAAATGCAGTTAACAATTGTTACTTATCGGATATGTTTTAATATTTTAGATGGAAAACTAACAACAAAATAAAACATTTAGCATATCCAAAATACTACGCTTAACTTCTAAATTGATAGAGACATACTTCAATTTTTAGTATAGGAAGATTGAACTTGAACTTTAGCAGGACCATAGTTTTGACAACAAAAAACATCAGTCACGATTTTTGTTATTGAGCACAAAACTAAACAATGGACTATCTGTGCTGTGCCCACCACCGGTATCGAAACCAGGTTTTTAGCGTTACAAGCCTTCGGACTTACGTTTGAAAACTGTAAAGATAAGGTGTCTTCCAACGACTCAACGGCAAGCTTTGGTAGCTTATAACTCTAAACATCGGGGTTCGATCCTTACGGTCGGCACAGCAGAGACAGCGAATTTTGGAGCTTTGTGCCTAACAACAAATAAACTAACAAAGATAAGGTTCTGTCTTCGATAAACATTACCCGTTTTCCCCTCATTATTGAGACGAATTACCCTCGCCAATAGTGTCTAATTTATATAATTATAAAGGGTTGATTTGGTTTGCTTTTACTTTCGCGCAAAGCTATACGAGGGCTATCTGCGCTAGCCATCCCTAATTTAGCAGTGAAAGACTAGAGGGAAAGCAGCTAGTCATCACCACCTACCGCCAACTCTTGGGCTACTTTTTTACCAACAAATAGTGGGATTGATGGTCACATTATAACGCTCCCACGGCTGAAAGGGGCGAGCATGAGCATGTTTGGGGGGACGGGGATTCTAACACGCGAGTCGAGCGCCCTAACCAAATTATAAAGGGTTTGTAAATAATGATATTTTTTTAAACCATAACTGTCTGGTAATTAACACGATAGAACAATGAAATTATTATTTTTTTTTACGCTACTATGTACTTGACACATTATTAAACAGACAAAGTAAAATTATTGGGTGGAAAACAAAAACTGATCACGTGCCCAATGGCGCGACGCTTACATTTTTTTTTAAATCCGTGGTTCTACTTGAGTAAAGTAAAATTATTTTGTCGGTTGAAAGTAAACTACATTTAGAACACACACTGTTGCAAGAGGCATGTTTCATTTTTATCTGGTAGTTTCACTAGGATAAGTAAAATTGTTTTGGCGATGGAAAGACAGAAAGAACAAAATCGATTACGAACCCACTCGGCTACAAAAGCCTTAGTTTGAACTTAGACGTTAAATTTTTAGGTGAAAATACAATAAGACTCGTAATTAAAAAATAAATGTGAACGGACTTGTGATAGAGGATCAGGACTCGCTGAATCAAACTTTCCAAAAGTCAAGACCTCAAGTGAAATAATGAGTAAGAAAAAAAAAAGTATTGAAAAATCAAGTGTGTATTTGATTGATTTTGTTTTCCATAGACCCAGTAATTTTACTTTCATCAAGTAAAATAACGAGTGAGAAGAAAAACAAACAAACAACTGAACCTCATACAATCAGGCGTGTCTACTTGACTGGTTTAATTTCCAATAATTTTACTTTCATCAAGTAAAATAACGAGTGAGAAGAAAAACAAACAAACACATACAGTCAGGTGTTGTCTACTTGACTGGTTTTATTCCCATTAATTTTACTTTCCGAAGAGGAACTATCAGCAAACAATTTATAAAATTAAGTTCATAGCAAGTTTTCACAACCATATGGGTGTTTAATAGGCTTAACTCACCTTCTAAACACTTATACTTCCTCAAGTTGGACTATCAGTAAATATATATATATATATAATTATTTTTTAAGCCTGTCATAAGAGGGTGAGCTCTCAATCGTTTTTACTTCTCACTGGAGCTGAGCTCGACCCACCAGTTTGTGTGTCGCACTGTGAATTCGAGGTTTCACCACCAAAAATAAATTCGCACTACGTACTTTGTGGTTGTGGATGCATTATAATAGTGACGGTCAAATTCCACTAATCCATTAGAGAAGCGCACGAGTTGATGGTGAGTGGTGTTGACTATCTGCTTGATCGAGAAAGAGGTAACTATAGGATTTAGTGGTTTTTATAAGTCATTGATTAATGACTAAAGTTAAATCCATTGGATTAATGTCTTTATCACGAGGAAAGTAAGGATGATAATCTATTTAACTTCTTGGGACCAAATGTTTACGATAAAAAGTTTTCTAACACACAAATTCTTAATTGGGAGGAATTAAAAAATAAAATCTGAAGTGTGTTTGAATGGTGATGTTCTTCACAATAAAACACTCAGTGGTGTTCGAGCTCTTACTACCAATCAGCGTAGCTAGTGGTCCTCTTGCATGGTCTTGGTTCCTTCTGAATAAATTTTAGATTTATATCAAAGTTATATATATCTAATAGTGGTCTCTAACTTTGTACTACTGACCAAAAGAAAGGCAGCCAGTTAGCAGCACCCACCGCCACAAAAGCTTAGTCAGGCTACTTGAAATGAATAATATAGTTGACTGTCACTTTTATAATGCGTCACAGTTGAAAGTGTGGAACGTATTCAGCAGCAATGCGACTCGAGCCTCGGACCTTTAGATCCACAGCCTGGCATGTTAACCACTAGACAACCCGAGGCCTTTCTTTTGGATAAAGTTTGCTGAAGTACTGAATCCGCGAAAATATCAGATGACCAAGGTGCAATTTCTATTGAAAATAACATTGATGCATTTTGGGTGAAATGCTTCCTTGCACTATCAATTGCTTTGCCTGTTCACTTAGTTTCAGTGGTTGTTATTCAGTGCTCCAGTCCTCATTATGATATTTGTCTGGTGTTGAGAATAGATAATCTCATTCACCCACCTCGTTCTTCTTCACGTTAGACTAATATGTTGATGCATAAAGTTAACCCAATTAGACAAGAGAATGAGTATTACTACAGTTCTCTTTAAATCAAACCTTTGTTTCATAATAACGTGCAGTAACGAGTAGGGCCTTTTTTAAAAATATATTTACTCGACTGGAACTACTTCATCTTCAGGCATTGCAGGGAAAATCTCCTGAGATTTTTTTTCATATTGAGTGTCAAAGATAACTCTGCAAGATTAAACCCTACAATTAATACTTCATATATGTTGTCTTTATTGAGAAAATAGTTTACGTAAATCTCATAAAGGAGTCATATTTTCTGTAAGACTTATGATAGGTTTAAACATATATTTATTTTTGTTAAAATATCTAGGAAGGCTTATAATTCCAAATTGTTCAACTCATACCAATTGTGTTATCGGTATGTATGTGAAATTACAAGAAATTATCATTGACTTAAAATCAAAGCAAGCTGCTTTCATAGTCCTGAGCTAAAATGATCTAATTAATGGATATACTTAATCAATATATCATTTTTACTTATGACGATCAGAATGTAATTTTTCGTCAGTTAGGTACCCTTGCTGTTTTAGGCTACAATCCCAATAATATCTCACTACATTTGGCTAACTTGTAGGAGATTTAGATAAATCCAAAATCCATCTACTAAGCTAACAAAACAAAATAATACCCATAGTGACAAAATAGATATATTAAACATTTAACCAATGCTGTCATTGCAACTAACATTAAAAACTGGTATACTCAATGGTGTACATAATTTTAGGATGATAAATTATGATGTTGAACAATCAGTAGAGCGACTATTATATACTCTTCTTAAGAGTTTTAGTCATCTTCTTAATTATACATTGATGATAGAGTACAGCCACCCAAACCTATTAAAACAACGCCGAGAGTATATTTACCAAGAGACCAGTTAGCTGTGAATTTTTAATACATTGTGACATGCTTCATGTTACAATTTATACGACATAGAGATTCAGATAAACCTTGTTTATCTTTTAGATAGTTTTCATGATATTGTAATGTTTTATGTATGTGTCTGGTGCATACCGAGTTAAGATGTCACTTAAACAAGTCTTTCTAGACACAAAATAACATTATTTAAAAAACAAAAATGAAAACACTATACGTTGTCGCTCAGATTTTCCTACATAAAACTAGACTCTGTATTACAACATTTATTTTGAAAGTGAGAAATCTCATTATCTTTCTATTTACAATTACAGTTCCACGGCCATAAATTTAGAATATCGGGAATGAGCTGTCGCGGAGTTTTTCGCTACCATATACTCTGCTTGTAAATGTAACTTCTTTGATCTCTGACAGTATGATTATACTCACAATATTTTTTTGAAAAATCTTTATGGGTCTATCTCCATTTCTCCAACATGATTATCTTGTGTTCGTTCACTCTTATATTAAGCGTAATAGCACATATTCACTCTGAAAGTTTGAATTAGTTTCATCCACGAGAGATAAAATGTAAGTCTTAATCCAAAAGGTAGATGACGCTTTGATAATTAATTGTAACTAAAGTACACGAAATTATTCAGAATTCAAGAAAATGATAATCCAGTTTTTGTGTAGGACAATTATTTCTTTCGGGTATAGATTACTTATATCTAATTAGAGCAAACAAAGACTCGTTTTTTTTTCTCTTCTCATTTTATCATATGAGTGTACATTACACGAACTCAATGGATCTCATAAAATCCATTCACGGAAATGATAAAATACTATTAAATATGCAATAATTTTACGTACATTCCTTTTAATCTATTGAGATATTACGTTCATAACACCACCCAAATCATATCAACATTCATTCATGTATTTATTTTCTCGCGATATCTTTCACTACCCACTTTCCTTGTCGGCAACTTTTGTTATCAACATAATAAATGTACTCATTATGTTTTGATCACCTAAACTTAATACACGTATCCCTAAATATTACAAAGATCCATGTTATAACAATTTCTTTGCTTAATATTATATAAAGATCCAGCTTGAGCGATCAGAAAATACGTATGAATATCAGAAATATAGTTGGATACTTGATTAATATTATGAAATCTGGTTCAAAATTATGAGAAATAACTTCAACGTTCTATGCTATATAATTTAGTAGAATCTATACCAACAAGAATGATTCGTCCTTACATAATCCAGTTGAATATATGTTAACAACAATGCCCAAAATTATGAGAAATAACTTCAACGTTCTATGCTATATAATTTAGGAGAATCGATACCAACAAGAATGATTCGTCCTTACATAATCCAGTTGAATATATGTTAACAGCAATGCCCAAAATTATGAGAAATAACTTCAACGTTCTATGCTATATAATTTAGTAGAATCTATACCAACAAGAATGATTCGTCCTTAGATAATCCAGTTGAATATATGTTAACAACAATACCCCCATTTTAAGGGGTCTTCTTCACTGAATGTCAGAACCAAGTTAACAAAATAATTTGTTGTATGGAATCTGTTAGAATGTATACCACAAATAACTCAACAAATGTTATCCTTCTCGTAGAATTGGTTAACATGAATGTATGAAATAACTCAAGAAACATATTCATTCACATAATACCTAACTCAATAAACATCTTAAATAAGTCAACCAGAATGTTCACTCTTATACTATTTACTTGAAGGGATGCCTAACAATAACTCAAAAAATTATCTGTCTTATATGACCTGAAAATGACTCAAAATATTTCTCCGTCTTATACAACCTATTTGTATGAATGTCAGAAAAAGTTCAATAAAAATGTCCCTGTTATAAAATCCATATGAATGAAAATCTGAAAGAACTCAAAAAAATACTCAATCTTACAGAATCTGATTCAATGAGTATCTAAAATCCCTCAACCTAGAATATTTTTTCCGTTTTATAGAATATACTTGAATGAATACTATAATAACTTACAAAAATGCTCCTTCTTATAGAATATACTTAAATGAGTCTTGTATACTTAAATGAATACCTGAAATAACTCAAAACATTGCTTCACCTTACAGAATCTACATATATGTGAATGTCGGAAAAAGCCTAACTAAATGTCGTGTTTTGTAAAATCTACTTGAATCAACTGAAGTAACGTAAAGAAAATGTTCAGTCTTACGGACCTGATTCAATAAATATCTAAACTTTCTGAACTTAGAATATTGATTTTTATACAATCTACTTGAACGAATGTTATAGAATATATTGGAAGAATAATTGAGATTAATTAAGCAATTGATCAGGCTTATAGAATAGCCACATTACAAATGTATATATTAATGTGAGAAATCGCTCAAAAAAGAATGCTTCGGTTAATAAAACTATTTAAATGAATCTCTGAGATAATTTAAACAATTAATCGGACTTACAGAATCTCTCTCTCTCTCTCTCTATATATATATATATATATAT
>NW_013666046.1:242710-273336 GCF_000517525.1 Limulus polyphemus
CAAATTAGCATAGTGCAGGCAGCCATAAGAAATTTGTGATTCTCCAAAAATAAAGTTATCTGAAACCATACTAAAAAGTTGTGACAAGATTTCTGAGTAAGCTCACTTTCAAGTGAGTTATATTCTCACTAAATTCACTAAATAATTTAATTTATTTAGCCTTTTTCCTTGTTGCCACTAATTTACCAGAAGATTACTGAGCCAACTAGTTTTGCCTTTTTACAACTGTTTGAAGTTGTTTGCCAAGACTTACGTGTCAAAGAATGAAACAAAAACTAGTTAGCAAATTTGTACATACACTGGAGTAAGTTGGCAGAGCTACCCTTAATTTTGAATAAATAGACTTTGTTTACTGCTTTAAGATTAGTACAGTGTTAATTCCTGACTGTAATGCTATTTTCATTCTCACAAAATAATATTCTTCGCTGAATAAACTACATGATAGCATTAAAAAACAAGTATCAACAATAGAAGACTTTGTACTCGTAATCTGACTTTTTAATAGATATAATTCTATTAAAGATTTGTTTCTAAATTTATCAGTCTGACTCAGATTCTGGATAGTCTGAGTGCAAGGTGATTTTCCATGTTAAGAAACAAAATACTTTTTCATCTTTCAGTTTTCATATTTCATAACCTCTTAAATGTTTTTGTTTCAGTAAAACTTGTATATTTTATTTATTATTTTCTCTACCCTAACAATATATGGACTTAGTCCACTTCATAGACTTTGTAACTACCACAAAGAAATATATCTAAATTACCCATTTTTTTTTCCTTTCCAGAGTGACTGCAGATTGTAAAAGAAAATTAGAATTCTTTATCCTAAACATATAAGCTCATAACAATTAACACTTGTTTTTATTTAATTTTATAGTTTTATTGCACTTTGAACCATGCCTAACTAACCAAGAATAGCAATAAAATCACCCAGTACGAGCGTGTGGAGTTTAAGGTAAACAAAATTTCAGGTTACATCACTTAACATCTAATTACATATGTTCTTCGGTTCTTTGAGGTGAAATTTTTTTATAATTATTTTCATTTAAGCTTTTTTTAACCTAATCTAATAAGTTCTAAATTTTATATTTTATTTACTTTTTAGAAATATACATTAAAAGTCAAATAATTAGCACTTTCTTCACAATTGAGGCTCTTCTGTTCTTAGAAACTTGTCTCCATTAACCCTAAATTTTTTCAATAAGTTGTTTGTCCAAAAAATAATTCTTATAGCTTTCATATGTGCATTTTAAAACTCAAACAGTAAAACAGAATGCCCCAAACCTACAATAATTTATCTGGCTTTCCAACTGACCCATTTGTTTGTTTATTTAGTGAATTCTGAGCAAAGCTACTTGAAGGCTCTCTGAAATAATCATTCTTAATTTAGAAGTTATAGACTAGAAGGAAAGCAGTTAGTGAATACCACTCACTACCAACTCTTGGGTTACACTAATCGAATAGTGGATCAACGTTCTCATGGTTGAAACAGTGAGCATGTTTGATAATAGGATTAGAATTTGTGATCCGCAGATTGTGAGTCGAATGTACTAAACATCAGGCCATGTCAGGTTCTAAGTGACAGAATACCAACTTCAGTCTTCACTCAATAACACGTTTGGAAAATGGCATTTTTTACCAAAATAAATTAAAAAGAATATTTCATAATTGTGTAGTTCCCAAAATGGCCTTTCTATTGGTTATAAACATGAACCATTGACAAAAGAATGATTAAATAAGTAATTTCAAATGATGTAGAGCTGTGGTGGGTGTAACAAATTAACTGATATCTCAGAAAATAAAGGTGGGAGGTTCTTACTCTAAATTCTGATCTATCAATATCCATAGTTGGTGTATTTCATTGGTGGACATTCTGAAACCCATACAAGTGAAGAAAAAATATCTAAAATTGAGAATTCAGAACAGAGAGGAATCGCATGACATAAAAGTGAAAATTTAGAATTTATTTAAATATTTCCATTTTTAAGTTAAGAAATAAAAACTTATGTAATATTAAAATTAGATTTTTATAAACTATGTTTTAATGCCAAGTTTATTTACAAACACTAATAATAAGGTTATTTAAGTTTTGGATGCAACTTTGTAATAATCATGACGTGTTTTTGATTTTTTTGTGTACAACACACTTGTAATGTTAATTTAAAGCTTACCAAATTGTGTAAAGATAATTAAATAAATTTGAAGTTATAAAATTTATAGTAAGTATTAATTATCAAGTATGGGTTTGCTTCATTGGATTGACCCTGTGCATGTAGGGCTAAATATATTTGTTGTAATTTACTTCTTGAACATTTATCTTCAACTTCCTTCAACTATAGGACTAGAAACGTGGACCCTGCGGTCCGCTCTCCGCTTCATGATTTTTGAAATATAACCATCTGTATGTTACCAGGTAGAATAACATTGAAGAAAATATTTTCCAAAGTCTGGCGATAATTATACCCCTTGGGACCAGGAAACAAATCTAAAAACAGATGTAGTAGCGAAGATAATTCTTGTTTGTGTTGAAGTCCAATTTTCCTTTGGCTCAACCACAACATCTTAAAACACAGAAATACTTGATTGTGTAAGATTGATTTTACTCAGTTACCACTAATGCATTTGATTGTCTATGAACTTCATTCAATTATCAATAATGTACTTAAATATGTGTGATGTATTTTACTCAGGCAACAGTAGAGTACTTGATTGTACATGATGAATTTCACTCAGTTACCAGTAATATACTTGATTGTGTAAGATTGATTTTACTCAGTTACCACTAACGCATTTGATTGTCTATGAACTTTATTCAGTTATCAGTAATGTACTTAAATATGTGTGATGTATTTTACTCAGGCAACAATAGAGTACTTGATTGTGTAAGATGGAATTTACTCAGTTACCAGTAGAGTACTTGATTGTGTAAGATTGATTTTACTCAGTTACCAATAACGCATTTGATTGTCTATGAACTTTATTCAGTTATCAGTAATGTACTTAAATGTGTACGATGGATTTTACTCAGGTAACAGTAGAGTACTTGATTGTGTAAGATGGAATTTACTCAGTTACCAGTAGAGTACTTGATTGTACATGATGAATTTCACTCAGTTACCAGTAATATACTTGATTGTGTAAGATTGATTTTACTCAGTTATCAGTAATGTATTTAAATGTGTACGATGGATTTTACTCAGGTAACAGTAGAGTACTTGATTGTACATGATGAATTTCACTCAGTTACCAGTAATATACTTGATTGTGTAAGATTGATTTTACTCAGTTATCAGTAATGTACTTAAATGTGTACGATGGATTTTACTCAGGTAACAGTAGAGAACTTGATTGTGTAAGATGGATTTTACTCAGGTAACAGTAGAGTACTTGATTGTACATGATGAATTTCACTCAGTTACCAGTAATGCATTTGATTGTATATGAACTTTATTCAGTTATCAGTAATGTACTTGAATGTGTACGATGGATTTTACTCAGGTAACAGCAGAGTACTTGATTGTTCATGATGAATTTCACTCAGTTACCAGTAATGCATTTGATTGTATATGAACTTTATTCAGTTATCAGTAATGTACTTGAATGTATATGATGGATTTTACTCAGGTTGATTTTGTACGAACTTCACTCAGTTAACAGCACTGTACTTGACTGTATTGATAAAAAAAAAAAAATAAAACAACAGACGTATCAAAGGTTTTCAGAACCAAAACCGAAACAAATATACGTATGTGTATATATATAAAGTACATGATGACAGCAGTAAGTTTTTATACTATTTAAATTTATTGATGTAGTATCAATACAGTATGTTAATGGAAAGTACACATAAGAAATCTGAAAGTTATAAATAATAACTGAAACCTTTAATATTGATTATCCATACACTATCGGCAAAATGGATTATTTTTGATACATTTTTTATATTTCAGTTACATTACAATCACTTTGTAATTCTACCCTTACATCTCAGAGTATTGTTCCGACGAGTATAAACTGGAATCTTATTATCAATTCCCTTTTTTCGTTGCTAAAAAAAAAGGAAGTTTAATTCTGGTTGATATAACAAATATAATAATACAATAATAATAGAACTTGTTCTTTACAGTTCAGCAATAACACATAAGATACATAAAGAAAAACTAAAAATATAAGATTACTATTCTTACTCATGGCTTCTTCAAGCAAAACTCTAGCCTCAAATGGTTTACTGCTTGTGACTAGCGCCACCTACTGTTAATGTGTAAAGAAAGACACTATAATGACACAGAAGCAACTACAGCTTGATATTTAACAAAGCATAAAGTATCTTAGCTGTGACTTACCAAAATTCTAATTCATCAAATCTATAAGCAATCATCTAATACTTGGATTTTCCTATAACATCAGTGTAATGTACACCTATTTTTTGTTCAAAGTCATGCTAATATATAGGTTTGATTTGCAACATGAATTACATATACCTACAGTTATACACACTATATGAGAACGTCCACTTGGTATTTTTGTTTCTGCAAACTAACAATTTATGAAACATAATGATCAGAAATACACTTGTAGTGTCTAAATAACCTTAACTACATATATTAACATACGAGACTGAATTGTATCCTTCTACATATTTATTTCACTCACAATTTTAATAACCACCTTCACGTTCGCAAGTCTACAGACCAACATATTAATACTTAAAATTACTATTACATCTGTAATCTTAAAACTAAATTATATATGGCATCATTAAATACATTCTTAATAATAATAATAATGAAAAAATTACTTCAACAGAGAGCAAAAACACAGATTTTGTTAAAGTGAAATATTTTCAAATAATAAGTTCCTATATTTTGATGTCAGCAAAACATAAATGATAAGATGGTTGGTTACAAAAAAAATATATAGATTTACAACAAATCAAGAAAAAATAATCGGAGACTTATTCATAAATTTTTTCCTAAATATATCCTAACTAGAAGTTAGTTTCAATGACACTGTACTGCAGCACAGTTTTCTAGAAAACAATGCACACGTTTACACCGAAAATGCAATTCAAACACCCTCAAATCAAACAACACTTCGTGAAAAACAAGGTTATTCAGAGTAAAAATACTTTGTATAAATTCAGATTAGATTTAGAGAGCTGTAGTTAAATACTACAAAAATGAACAATATCAGCTAATCTTTTTCAACTATCAATAGGTTCAATGCATGCAACAAACGTTTTCAACTGTTTAGACAAGTTTCAACATAACTGGAGTTAAATTACATTACCTAGGATTCTATATATAAATCATTCCTATCACAAGCTATGTGTTGCTTAACACATATCTGCACAAAGGTATTACCTGTATACACAAATCCAAGACACTTTAATCTTTCCTATTATTGCACTTTGAAAGAAAAACAAAAACATTGTTGGTAAATATTATATGGACACTGCAAATACAATGAATTTTTAGTGCAACCCAGATAAACCTTTTTCTACCTCATTTGACTGCTTGGTTTGATCAACTTCCAGTATTTCATCCAATACTATGAGGAAAAAAAATTTACACTGAGATATTAATGAAAACATATGAGAGAAAATGTATACACATACACTTAAGAAAAATGCTTAAAAAAACCTCATTGTACAATTATTAAAAATCCTATATCATACTTTACGTACACTAGACTTTGAGAGTTTTCCATCTCCCCATAGCTGTCATCTGATTATTCACATTTCTAATGTTTCACTGTTACAGAGAACACGTCATAATTCATTTCATGGTGCAATTCAGACATTTGGAATGGATAATTGAATAAAGTATGCTATTTAATTGATAAAGAAATTGCAAAGGAATACAAGAAAACAACAACAACAAAAAAACTTCTGTATAAAATGTAAAACAAAATAGACACATAAAATAATCCTGGGTTATTGACAGAATCATAGTATACAAGCATAGTAGGTGTTTTCTAACCTTTTTATTTAACTATAAGTTAACAAAAATTTTAACAGATCAATGCATATAATTGTTTGTAGTTTAAACTACAGACTGTTGGTCAAGGAAATGGCTAAATTCCTTTTTCTCTAGTTACTTATTGTTCTGGATATTTAGCTAAGGTATTACATGCACCTTTTTGTAAGAAAGAGTTATGTAAAGTTGGATATACTATGTAAAAACAGGCAATAAATCTTTTTCACTGGTGGTGCAAATTAAACTATAAGGATACATCCTCCTTGATTTTTTGAAGGGAAAAATCAACAGTGATATAGGTAGCACATGTGCTTTGGGAAGAGTATCATTATTGTTCTGTATATATATATAATACTATGTTACTAAATCTGGCTCAGATACTAGGGTATTCATAAATCTACTCCACTCAAAACTCCCAAATCTCCAGCCAAAGTATCATAAGTACACTCATTTGTTCTTTTAATAGCGTCTGGTGTTCACTAAATATTGTTTCATCTGATATATATATTGTCTAGTTTCATTATTAGTTAAGCATGGCAAAAAGTCACAGAATTTAGACTTACCCCGTGAAACATTTCCTGACTGAGGCTCCAGTTATTCTGTGGATCCTAAAACATTGTTTACTCTTAAGGAAAATCTATGTGCCTGAGAACCACAATAGAGAGGAACTGGTCAGTAGGTGGTACAAGTCATGACATGGTCAGTAAGGGTCATATTGCCAGAGACTTCAGAAAACAGGTAGAGGTAATCTTAGCCTAACACTTTACTGGATGACAGAAGTAAGCAACAACATTGTTATCACTTCTCACTTAAGGTATGATGCTATTTGTTTTTGCATCAGGAACATAAAAAGCACAGGTTATGATGATGCTACCTGTACTGCTTATTTACAAAGATTAAATGTTAGTGGTCAGTGCTATCAATCAGCACTAAGTAATGTTACCTAAATTAAGTTTACTGCTTGGGAAGCCTATGGTTTTTCCTAGAGTAGATTAGTTAGGTTTTATCTAGTACATAAACAGTAACAGATCAAACATTCAACTTCAATGACAAATTTGCCATAATAATAATAATAATTCTCCTTCTTCACAACTATTACTCTGTATTAATACTTAAAGTAGTTATTTGGTTCCCCACTGATGTAAGTGATGTGAAAAATTTTACATAAATATTTTGACAGCACCCAAACAAACTTCCCAGAAATGATGAGTAATTAACCAATATTAAAACAATACTGTTCCAGCTTTATTCATGCATCTTCCATTTTTAAAGACATAGAAACCACCAAGAAAAAAGACACTATGTTATGTTACCACCGTCCTTCGAAAGAGGAAAGATTTGATTTGTTGAAAGTTAAGTTACTGTCATGATGCAATAATAAAACTGAATCATTCGTACTAATCAAGAAGCAACAGTACCTGCCAGAACTTAGAGGACCAAACAACGAAGGAAAGTTAGTTGTCTGGCAATATTAAAAACTACTTAATATATATATTTGTTTTTACTTTTATAATAGCCAATGAACCTGTGTTTACACAGTTCATTACTGACTACCCCTATTTTGATACCATAATACTGTATGGTACTTTCCAAGTATGTGTGTACAAGTCTGTGTGTCTGTATGGTCAACAACTTTTTGGAAAAGAAAAAAAGATGTTTGAAGCATTCTTTTCTACTTTGAGATTATCAGTTAAACCATGCAAGGTTACAGAACTATTAATGCCTAGGTCTTATTTTTAACTATCAGATGTAGTGAATGCTAATACAATATGAAATAATGCACATCACCTGAATGTAATATGGATTAATTATAACTAGTTAGTTATCTCAACCTAATTTATCTAAAGTCAATTAATCTGGGAACTAAAAAATAATTACTGATATACATGTAATATATATATAATATCTTCGAAGGAAAAAAAAAGTGTAGTTTTGGTTGAAAACTGTCATATAACATATTTCAATATTTTATTACAGTGGACACATAAGAAGCAGCCATGGATGAATGTCAGCATTCCATTGGTCCATTATCAACTACATGACCAAGAATTGCCCTGGATTAGCCATAGTAAAATTAATATTGGTAACACACAGATTGTGTAAAACTATTAGAGAAGCACATTCAGGTGAAATGTAAAACTATTAAAGTACTCTTATATAAAAATTAGACACAAGTAGCCAAGCCATTAGTAACATTTCTCCATGATATCAAATTAAGTCTCTACCAAGAATTTTCAACCATGGACATGAGCAGTAACCTAGTAAATAATAAAAAAGCTTTTCAGGTGCATTTTAGATACGAACCACCAGGATGGAATCTTTTAATTTCTTAGTATTACTTTTTTGTTTTATCCTTAAATAGTATCATCAAGAAGTTGTGCCCTTCCGAAGTGGAAATATTGAAGAAAGTGTTGCTCTGTTGCAACTGAAATTAAGTAAGATGAGAAGGATGGCAGTTAAAAGCTTGATGTCTACTACAATAATGATTGAGTATGACATTTGAATAATATCAAGGAGTAGAAATATTATGTTGTCACATCATGACAACAGTGTCACACCAGACCTAGTTTTAATGACAGAGATTTCCAATCATTGGAACCAGATTACATCATCACGGATTCAACCAGTGCCAATATTTTTGCAGAAAGTTTTAGATATGGTGAGAATAGTTGCTTCATGTTGATGCAGCTACAAGTTTTACAGTTTATTTACATAAGCAACATAAAACAAATTAAGAGATTTCAAATCATTGGAACCAGATTACATCATGACGGATTCAACCAGTGGCAATATTTTTGCAGAAAGTTTTAGATATGGTGAGAATAGTTCCTTCATGTTGATGCAGCTACAAGTTTTACAGCTTATTTACATAAGCAATGTAAAACAAATTAAGCAACTTTTGTGTGAGATAGTTAATAACATTCAAAAACCTTATGAGGTATGCTGTCAAGAACTCGAGAAATATGTTCAGTAGATTACATTACCTCATCAAACCTGTTGAAAAATATAAACATCCTAATCAGGTTATGAGTTTGCAATTATTAAAAGATTTGTTTAGTTATGAAAACAACATAGTATACACTAAACTTAATGGATTTGGCAAAACTGTTAGTTTCTCAAGAAGCTAGATCACGTCACAAAAGTACACTTAGTACAGCTTGGTTTCTGGACCTTTTAAGGAAGTGTATTTTTTCATGACATAGCATTTAGTCATCACTTTACGAGAAAAAATACGAAGCATTTGTACAGATTCTTTCAACAGTTAGAAATAACTCAGTCAAGAAAATTCTGTCTTATAGACTCTAGTTCAATGAATATTGTAAAATCTATATGAATATCTATTAGAGAATATACTTGTACGAATGCCAGAAAGAGCTCAAACAGAAAGTTCCCTTTTATAAACTCTATGTGAGTGAATATCTGAAATAACTCAAAAAAAGAATACTCAAACTTACTCAACTAGATTCAATGAGTATCTGAAATAACTCCTCAACCAAGGATGTTCCATCTTATAGATGCTACTTCAATGAATGCCTGAAAAACCAAAAAAAAAAGAATGTTCCGTTTGTAGTCTTTGCTTGACTGAATGTTTGAAATAACTCAAAAAGTACTCCATTTTATAGATCGTACTTCAATAAATATCAAATATAACACAATATGAATGCTTCATCTTACATGAAATATTTGAATGAAGGTCGGAAATAACATAAAAATTACCGACGCTGAACGTGAATGGATATAATGAATAACCTTCGTAAGTATGTACAAAATACTGTTTGATATGGTTTAACAACAGTAAATCGTGTTATTATCAATAATACAGTTAATAACTAATGTATTTTCTTGTTTTCGATATGATTAGACATAACAAGATTGGTTACCCGACCATAAATTAATTAATCTAAATGTAAATAGGAAGTATTTTGTGTTAACGTAATGGAAAGTTAAATAAAATTATCGATGGGCACTCGAAAAGTTTCAATATTTTAACATCAGGCATACTTATTGTGCAAATTAATATGTTAATTTTATGGAAAGTTAAATAAAATTATCGATGGACACTCGAAAAGTTTCAATATTTTAACATCAGGCATACTTATTGTGCAAATTAATATGTTAATTTTATTCAATGCGTGCTGAGAAAGTCGGTACCTCCGGCAATTAGTTAGCAGATACAGAGCTTGTGTCAAATCAAGAGCTGATTTTTATCTAAAGACACAAACCGTTAATTTCCCACTTAAAGTTTGCGTAAAAAAAAACGGAAAGAAAACGCTGAACATAATTAAGGGGAAACGCATTGTGTGACAGAATTGTTTGGTGAAACGGCTTACGAATGTTTTTCCACCTATTGCGAAACAGAAACATGTGGTATGATCACTTTTATTAATGTATTTTCTCTTTCTCTCTACTGGTTTTAATTTTCTTTGAGTAGAAGTGCCAATCTATCTAAGCTGAGTTTCATGAGACGCCAAAAGTTCTTGTAAAAAAAATACAAAGAAACAGCTTTTAGAATTAAACGCTTGGAATGCTGTGATATTTCGCACTGTCGAGCGCAATCCAATGTTTCTTTCTTCCTAATGCTCGTTTTCACAATTTATTTCATTACATAAAGTCTTAGGGCTAATTATATGTCTATAAAAGATGTCTTGGAAACACATAAACCGAACATGAGGTGTTATAGAGGAACGTATAACTGTCAAATAACATCCAAATAATTTCAAAGTTGTCAACCAGACTACGAATATTTACTACATCAACAACTTTGCTGATAAGACTTAGACCCAAATATATTACTAAAGATAAAAAGAAACAGGTTTCTAAATATCAATATATGTAAATAAGTGTCACCTTTCTCGATTTGATACTGTATTCTAATACATGTTATTTTTATATCACTGTCTACCAAATATGTATTGAGGCCAGTATAAAGACATAAAGCTAAAACTATATCCATTTATATCTCTGACATCTAATATTTGATTAAATAGACATAATTATCGTTATAATTTTTCTGTAGATGTAACATCGTGAAATTTTGAGCAGTTTAAGACCTTAAAAGAAATCAAGATTTGAACCGTGGCGCTTTCTATTACGTTTAGAAATAAATTAATTACATTGGCATCGATTTGAATTTATATTTTACTTATTTATATCATCTATTCCATTTAATTAAGATACATACATTCAGTGTTAAACCGCATCGAAGCGGACTAGGAACGCTAGACACTGGGTTTCGATACCCGTGGTAGGCAGAGCACAGATAGCCCATTGTGTAGCTTTGTGCTTAACTTCAAACAAACAAACCGTATCGAGTTTTCTCTGTAGTACTTGGATTTGACTTTTGAAAGACGTCATGAGCAGTCAATACTAAGACACACTGGGGCTATTATTTTCAAGTTCAAATTGGTAGGTTTTCTCTGAACTTTTTTAGATTTTTTTTTTTGCACTTGTATTTGTTCTTTTAAAACTTTTTCACGGTCTGACTGCATTTTGCATCAGCTCTTTTTCGACATATCAATAATTTGCAATTATTAAAAATAGGTATAAACCTTTATATTTTAAATTATCGCGACTGAAGATCTTAAAATCAATCAGTACGTTACCCAAATATGTGTTGTTGTTGTTGTTTTTTAAGTTGGTGAACAAAGGAAGTGTGGTTCAGAAGGTTGAAATGGTGCAAAATGAGTATCCTATTTATTTGGAATACCGCGAAGTATCCCAACTTAGGCGCCCCCTGTTGTTTTGTCTAAATATAGCTAGAACGTTATCAAACAGAGCGACTAAAAAAGGCGAGAAAGATACCTATTTTCATCTTCACCTTGGCGAGCTGGTTGAGAACTGCAACTAAACCAGTCTGGCCCTACACACAAGAATAGTGTGTACCTTATATATAAAGTCTGTCTGGCAGCCCTTGTGCCGCATACCGTCTCCCCTCAGAACCTCCCAACTTATCCAAGGCTGTCTAGCATATCGGAAAGGCTATTGACCCTGAAGCCTGTCTAGCTACGAGCCTTTCGTCTCCTGTGATGGGGGAAAGTATCATTCATTGCCTTACTGTAACAATACTCTTTGACTACCAACCATAGCACAAGTGTCTCAAATCTACACAATAATATGAAAAAACAACAACAAGTGAACTTAGTACCATGAAGACTTACCTGAGTGGTAGTTTAGTATTACTATGAAGACTTACCTGAATGGGAATAAATATGTCGTAAAACTATTACTGTTAACGATGAAAGCTAAAGTCTTTCAAGCCAGTGTTGCAAATGACAGTACGGACACGCGAGTGACACTTTCCTAATAATTTCTATATGCTATATGGAAGCGGCTGGAAGCTGAACGCTGATTGGCACACACCCATAGAGGGTCGGTAACTTTCATCTGCTTCAAAGCCATACATGTTTTGATAAAGTTCCAGGACTAAAGTAATTGGAAACATCAGCTCTTCCTGATAATCTTATATGTAAGGAGACCTTACAAAATTGGGAGTTTCTCTACTACACTACTGACATGCAAAATGAGTCTAAAAGCTAAGCATTATTAGGTGTAGCAACGATCGTGAACTTATGGTCGTCTGCTGTCCTTTTGACGTCATTTGTGACGACATCAAAATGGCGCGTCCGCGGGCGTTTTCTAGACAGATACGGCACAAGCGAGACAATAATGGCAAATGTCAGTCCTCCTACTCGGCCATATTACACTCACCGGCTTGCACAGTTTTTCAGTTCTGCCGCAACTGCGGTTGTGCTGCCCTAGCTCTGATCTCACACTCGCTAATCCAAATCTAGTGATGAACATTAGGTGTTCGAACTTATAGCACACTTTCATCACATAATGAACATTTTCGTTTATAATAGAAACTCAAGATCTGGCAAAATCATTTTAAGATAACCCACCTTGACATACCTGTGATTTTGTACTAATTTCTGCTTTCGCAATCAAAGTAGAGTAATAACCGTTTCGGATTTTTTTATTGTTTTTACCAATCGATATTCAGTATTTTTGTAAAGTTTATACCTTTTAACGTATACTAGTGACTGTTTCCAATAAACTTAGACTTCGTCTTTGATAAATGAGCATGAAAGTCATGTAGCAATTTACGACTTGAATTATTTTAATTGAACATTTCCTGTACTTAAAATGCAAATTATGTGTTTGGTATGAGAATAATGTTATACTGTGAAACAACCTTTCAACAAACAAACAAAAAATAACTCTTAAAAGGATAATAAGATCTTATGGTATCAAAATAATAAAAACTAAATACGAAGGCCAAATGACTAATTAATATTTATTAACCCACTTACATTTAGTCACCTAGAAGTACCTGTAAATGAACCGTAGTATTGTTATTCTGTTTATATGCAGGTCCATATTTGGATGTTCATTTACGAAACAAACATCAGTATTACTTATTTTGGAGAATGTGATTGATTCTAATGTTTACAAGAATAGTTGTAACAATAATAACGGTATTCTAAACTAAACTAATAAACAGGATCGACACCGCCTACGAACTGGTTATTTTTAACTAATTTTGGAAGCGCCCGAATCTTTTAAAACTTCCTACACAGATAATATACGGTAAATACACTGTTCACATCTGAGCAATTAGAAGAATCATCTAGTTTTCCGTTGTAAAGGTCAGCCAACGCAAACACGCCACACGTAGGTGTTACGCAAAAGGAATCGATGGAACGACTGCCCTGCGTGTTCACAATATCTTGTTTCCCGCGACGTAGATAGCACAAATTTCAATAATATACGTATGTCACAATTTGCAGTTCCTTCCGTATTTGGTGAACCAAAAATAAAACCACCCTAACTTATTTTTGAACCAAAAATAAAACACACTTACTTATTTTTGAAACATAAATAAAACTACACTTACTTATTTTTGAAACATAAATAAAACTACACTTACTTTTTTTGAAACATAACTAAAACCACACTTACTTATTTTTGAAACATAAATAAAACCACACTTACTTATTTTTGAAACATAAATAAAACCACCCTTACTTATTTTTGAAACATAAATAAAACCACACTTACTTATTTTTGAAACGTAAATAAAATCACCCTTACTTATTTTTCAACCATAAATAAAACCACCTTTACTTATTTTTCAACCATAAATAAAACCACCTTTACTTATTTTTGAACCATAAATGAAAACACCCTTACTTATTTTCTGTTTATGTCAAGATAATTTGTGTCTCTCGAAATAAATATTCTTTATTTTAGGAACAACGCTTTTTTTATGGTCTTACGCAACTTCACTGTCCTGAAGTGCAACGTGAATTATTTCTGTCTCAATCATACAATAACATAACTACTGAAAGTACGTCTAGTCTAACATTATACATAAATGTAAAATAATGTTTTAAAATTGCAACTTACATATCATTAACGCCTTCGCTGCACTATAGATTTCGGGTACATCCTCGCAGAAGACGTTTTTGGACTTACGACAAAATTTTATTGTTTTCAAGGGTTTCATTTTTTAAGTGTACGACTGCCCCCTTTTAGTTATTTCTACAGTGTTACATATGTATATCTTATGTCCAACATTCAAATTAAGTTTGGAGTCTCAAAAAAAAATTGTTTTAAAATCACGACACAAGGCATATACACGGAAATGTCAATTTCGCTTTCCTTGCTTAAACAAATAACCTCCTAAAAATGGCGGTATTGACTTTTGTAAACAATGCATTAACGTACTATTTTGAAGGGTAATGACTTTTACAGGTACATACTTTAACCTTCCTTCTTCTTACACGTATATGTCTGTCATCCCTTTCTATCTATCTGGGCTGTACGTGGCCCAGCGAGTTGGACTATGGATCAAAGGGTCTAGGGTTCGAGACAAAAAGCTGTTTCAGCTTTGTCTGCATTATAACAAAAACATTGAATCTCGCCATTTGATTCAGAGAGTCGGACAAAGTCCTTTTGGTTCGGAGTGCTGCTGGCAGGCTGTCTTCTCCCTGCAGTCAGAAGTTCAGAATTAGGATGGCTACACCAGAATCCTAGCCATTTAGACCAGGTGCGCATAAGGTGCCGTTCACACTTAAACTTGTAATATAAGCTATCTATTTTAACACTCGGTTGTCCATCCGAGTTTGATTTGCAAAATCAATACTGAAGTTTTCACTTGAATTAGAGCTGAGGCCGAAGTTAGTTGTGGCGTCATAAAAAATTAGGAATGCTACCTTAAAACAAGGTGAGCACTCTGGAAAACGGAATAAAGAGATGAGTGATTGTTTTTGCTACTCAAGGAAACCTCCATTTTTGAATCTATCGTGGTACTTTGATTGCATCTTCTCGTAAGTTTTACTCGTATGATGTTATATGCAGTCTTTTTTTGTGCAACTAATTTTTCTCTGGATCTCTTGAAGCTAAATTTGATTTGCCGTTTTTTATTTTACTCAGTGTCTTGCACTTTAATTGTACAAATTTAAATATAAATGTAATAACTTACATTTGGTTATTTGTTATCTGATTCTTCCTCATTAGAAGAGAATCAACAGGCAGTAGAGGAAAGTTTACTTTTTAAAAATATTTATCATACACTTGTTTGCCGATAAAATTTGAATATAAAATACGGAAAGGAGGGTGTATTTTGTTGTTGTTAAGAAGAGGTGTTTTTAATCGTAACTTATCCTCAAATTAGAAAGTTCACGATCGGTTACCTTCATCAGCCTTTTTTAAAACACAGTAAAATTAACATTTTTATTTGTTGTGGTTATCTCACATGTGACAGATATGTTAAACCTTATAAAGAATAGTCAGCTGTGTATTTTGTATAAAATAAGCTAAAGGTCGCAAGCATTATAAAAACCACAAAATACGCAGAAAATTGTAACATTCTAAACTAGCAGATTAAAATATAAGTTGTAAAAGTGAAATATTCTAGCCTGTCTTAGTTTATCCAGGTACGTAGTGTGGAGGTTGTGGACAAGTATAAACAGTCTGGACAAAGTAGAGAAAAATCATATGTACCACGTTATTACAACCGTTATATGCAAAACATGATTTTTGGGAATTCTAATTTACTGCCGATAGACTTAATAAGGACTTCAATACACCAAATAGAGTGAATACCAGTAATCATCATTAAGGAACATGCTTCATAAAATCTGTTTCAACACCACAGTATGTTTCCCATATCCAGAGACTGTATTGATATTAAGAGCCAATTCTCACTACTGAGTATCTATCTTTTCCAACTGTTTCTCTCTTTCAGACAACTTTAACTAGTCAATGATATATTGACAATGAACCTTATTCAAGTCTGTTTATTGAATAAATGGTGTTTTTAAAGTATATCACTTTTATTTCATTTTGCTTTACATTTAGCTGAAAAACAATTCAACTATGAAATCTGGCTCTTTAATGTTTTGAATAATTCGTACATACTTGTATAGTGAACGAGAAAACGAAATTCTGACATTCACTTCACATGTAAATTGCAACAAACTTCAGCTACCCTCTTTGAATGTAAAAGGGCTGGGCGTGGCCGAATGGTTAGCATGTCGAACTGCTGATTCACGGGTTCATGATTTAACACGTGATGCCACTGAATACACTCCACACATTCGACTGTAATGTGTTATAAGCGCAACAGTCAGCCCTGTTATTCGGTTTAAAAAACTCTAGCAAAGCCTTTGTGGCAAGAGATTTTGCCTTCGTTCTGCTCAATAGCTCAAAATTAAGGACTGCTATATCTGAACTGTAGGGGTCTCTGTCCTGGCCATTTAGCCCATATGCACGTGATGTGCCAGACAGCTTGTAAATTCCTATTCCTGAATATAAAACTCTATTATTTCAACCCCTTCTTCAATATGTAAATAGAACTGTATTTGTACGTTCTTAAAATATACTGGTTTTGTGATTTTAATCATCCCTTTCGGCAATATGAAAAATCAGAGCGTCAGACATTAAACAGTTATGAAAACGAAAATCTGTTTAACTTGAGATATTGTAAAATAAGTAAGAAATGTAAAAACTTATACATATTAAGAAAAAATGTTCAAATAGAACTAAAAATTCAAGTAAAAATAAAAAATACCAGCAAAACCCCAAAACAAGTTTCAAACATCTTCAATTGGATACACATCAATTTAGAAGAAACATCTACAGGATTAATTACCTTATTTTTGAAACAAGCCACGAAGAGAAGCTTTAGAATATTTTTGTTAAAACAACTTGAAAGAAAATTTTCTTTCCTTCGGTTTTACGAGAACAACAACAACAACAAAAAAGTCATATCTTTAAGTAAGGTACTTTTCAAGACCAACAGCATCAGTTAGACAATGGAACCTTCCAGGAACTCTATTTAAATAAATTGTCTGACGTGATATTAATTCGTTCATTCATAAACGTAAATTCCCTACTTCGCCAGCATAAGGCTCATTACATTCAGTAAAAGATAAATAAGTATAACATTTATTCAGTTACGAGGAAATTTACATAAGAAAAGTGCCTCCCCTTTAAAGCTGTACAGCCCGTTTGCCTTGTTGCACACAATCCTTTTCGCAAATAAATCAATTGATATTATAAATCACGAAGAGAAAGACTTTTTGTGAATTTTTATTTTTAGTTCAGTAATTACAAAGTAATCTAAACATTTTTTTCTGATGTCTGCTTCATTACTTTACTATTACCCAAGGCATATTTCAGTTTGTTACCAGCAAACTTCACATTTTGTTTTTCAAGAGAATTAAGATCTGAATCATATATTTCTTATAAGTGGGGAATATGATACGTTTGAAAAATCACATTTCGCAATATTCAGATATATTTTTATAAGCAACTAATTACAGCCCAAAGTATCGCTAACGGCGAGGGTATCCAACTCATGAATCAATACACTTTTATCATTTCAAGGAAAATGATATAATAAACGACTACATTCATTGTCGAGTTAATCTTTACTTCTGATTCATGTATGTTGCTTTCACTGACCAAAATTAAACTGATCAGTATAATGACTCCAATAAAATATGTGTAAGTTCTAATAAACCTTGCTGTGTACTTTAAAGTTAAACTACAAAACACAACATTTTTGCTCAACTAACATGAATGTTTAGCTTAAGATGCTTGGAGTGGTAGATATAGAAATCAAAATAATAGCGACTGGAATCAATTAGTTTGTTTCTAATTAATCATTATCTTTAAATGAAGCCAATACTTTCGAAATTAAAGATGTTTTTTCATTACGTTTACACAATGTTTCGATGTATAAAAATAAATGTATGAGTGGGAACAGTTGCAATCTAAGCCTTTCCACAACGTGACGACGTATAAAGAAGGTTCCCCGTTGAGACAGAGGTAACTTTACGGACTTAAAACGCTATTCGGGGTTGGATTCCCCGCAATGAACAGAATGCAGATAGCTTATTGTGTAGCTTCGCACGAACAAATACAAAACAAAAATCACTATTATTGTTATCATTTTGCACTCGGAGAACATCTGATTCTCCCAAATTAAAGTCCTACAGTGTGAAAGCGGTAACTATTCCCGACGGTGGAAACAGTTGATATTTCAATGTGGCTTTACTTTAAAACAAACAACAACCCAAGCTAAATGCATCATATCTAAAACAAAAAAAATCAGTTTTAAGGTTTACAAACAAACTTGTTTCTGACTTGGAAGAACAAAGACTTATTTGTGAAGTTTCATCCTTGATTTTTAGCTCCGTTTCTGCGGATCCGTCTGTTCGTCTTTCTTCAAGAAATTTTGTTACGAAAAAGCTTAATACATTTCCACGAATAGTTTATTCTAACCTGTATATCGTTAAATACGATTTAATTTCTTTTTTTGCAATCTAAATAAAGTTTTATGCTGTTCACTTTATTTCTAACAGTTCAATACAACAACACAAAATTCCGACTATTTATACGATCACCCAATCTTCAGTTTCTTCTCCTCCAACCAATAAAGAATTTTTGTCACATTTTCTCCCAGTCTCCGTCATTCCACCTGTAGAAATAATTACATCCGTTTTTCCATAATATTAGGTCCTCAAATCTCCTGTTATTGTGAGGCTCGGGCAATTATGTGCTTGGTTTATCTGTATAATACCACATAGAGGGGAGAACATAATTACTACAACGATGGTGTAGCTGTATAACTTAGTGCACGGTTTTGAATACCAAGCTTCATTATTAGCTGAGAGTGCATTGTTTCTCTTGTTTAACTGGAGTTACATCGTGTAATAAAGAAAAAAAAATGTTAAAAGCAAAGGTTTTTCTTAAACACTATCTGTCAGAAAACATTTGTTTTGTGTTTGTTGAATTTCGCACAAAGCGACTAAATGGCGATAGCCGTTCCTAATTTTGAAATGATAGACTAGAGGAATGACAGCTAGTCAATACAACCTACCGATTAGTCTTGTGCTACTTTTTTTTTTACACCGAAGAATGGGATAGACCGTCATATTATAACGCCTCCATGGCTGAAAAGGCGAAAATGTTTGGTAACGAGTTTCGACCCACATATTGCGAATCGAACGCCCTTATGACCAGGCCACATAACGGAGTTGCTCTATTTTCACCTAACACATCAGCAAAAAAAAAAATTAATAAAAACTAGCTCCGAATCTTTCTATTTCGTAATGTTTGTAATAATAGTTTCAATGAAAAGGGTAACTATATTTGTTGTTTTTTTAACAATTACAAAACAGTACGATAAGTGTTCAGTTTACTTGACTAAATGACGGATGATTCTGGTTGAACAAAAGAGCAGACCTGCCCAACAGAACATTAATGATGAAATACTGTTAGATCCATGCACTCTGTTAATTGTTTCTGTGTCTATTAACAGTATTTAGTTTTGTGTTCCTTCGCTATTTAAATGGTGGATCAAACTGTCTGCATGATAGATTTAAATCAGTAAAGATAAAGTAAGAGGAAATTCTCAATAAAACTAAACCTAAACGGATATTATATGTGTTGCTTTAATTTAGTCAAATACAAACGGATCAGACCAACTTTAATACAGCTTCAGTTGACGTATTTCCTAGAGTTTAGGAATAGATGGTGAATTATATTAATTATTTTTATGTTGTTCTCTTAATCAAATGGATTTCGGATATTTAAGAGATACAGACACAGAAAAATGGCATGTGGTATTTTTTTGCCGAAATTTTATTGACTTTATTTCTGTTATAAAGCCTTGATTGGCATAAAAAAATAACTGGGCCCCAAAATTTATTTCCCCATAATTGTAGTAACAATTCTAGCTTATTGATATCATCACTTTAACAGAATAGTGTAATCACCATTCAGTTCAAACAACTTCAATTGTAGGTTTCTCTCTTTGTCGGCAATTCTTAAGTTTCTCAGGCTCCTTTTGGTTCGACCCCCCTCCACAATTGCGGGGTCTGCGAGGGCATACTTACGCCACTGACTGGCTACTTTCCAAATTAACACCATATCCGTTTCCAAAGTAACACCATATCTACCTACAAAGGCATATTTATGCAGAACGTAAAAGTGTTGCTACATAACAATATCAATAAGTCAAGATCCCTTGACGTCACAAGGTTAATATGTGATGTTAACGATGATATTGTAGTGTTGAATTTGAGTAGAGCTCAAATTAATGGAATATTTAATTCTATGCAAAATATAAGCAAACAGTATTCGAGAAGGATGAAATAAATCAGCACTCACTGACAGAGCAATTTTCAGACAAAACAATGGTCTATGAAGCTCTTGGTGAGTTGTTTGTGTGTTTTTAAACAACCTGAGCATTGAGGAGTTTCCGGGAAGAAGAAGAAGGCAAAGATCAGGTATGGTAGCTGTATACCGATTATTGTTTATTTAAAGAAACAGAAAGTGAAGACAGAGAATTTTATGAGCTTCTCAAGTAACGTTTTAGTGTGAGGTTATTTTTCTAACGTTAGAAGTTTACTTATTTATAAACTGGTTTTGATAGATAGTGTAAATAATAAACGAGGAAAATTTTAACTTGGCACCTTTTACTGACGAAATGAAACGAAACATACTTTTATACAAGTGTCTGATTTCTTTCGTTAAAATACCGGTATAGGTCTGAGGGAGCATAGGCACATTAAAAATAAATACCAGATATTTTCAACAATTAAAAATATATATATTTGTATCAAACGTCACTCCTTTTATACTTAAAGATTAGCCATTGGCGACAAGATGTTTTAAGAGTATAACAATTTTAATTTTGGTACCAGGATAAAATTTGTTCGAAGCCGGATTCAACTGTTTTTGTAAGTCTCATTTAGAGTTTTGTATTTTTTTTCAAGAAAAAAAATAGAAACTAATGAAAACTAATAATTTATCCCCAAGCACTAGGTAAATAAATGTTCTGTTAGTTTTACCCTCTAAAAAACTTGGGTAGTAAATTAATATTTAAATATCAAAATTTGCAACTGTCAAGCTCTCAAAAACAAAAAATCCAAACTCACAACTATATCTATGGTACCACACTTTTCAGTTATTCAATGGGCCGGCATGGCCAGGTGGTTAGGGCACTCGACTCTCAATCTGGGTTCAAATCCCCGTCACACCAAACATGCTCGCCCTTTCAGCCGTGGGGGCGTTATAATGTGACGGTCAATCCCATTATTAGTTAGTAAAAAGAGTAGCCCAAGATTTGGTGGTGGGTGGTGATGAATAGCTGCCTTCCCTCTAGTCTTACACTGCTAAATTAGGGACAGCTAGAGCAAATAGCCCTCGTATAGCTTTGCCCGAAATTCAAAACAAACAAACATACAGCTATTCAATGACGTATAACGCCTAAACTAGAAAAGCATGGATCTATCAGGTCTAGCGTTCGACTGTACATGTTTAATTCATAATCCTCAAAACAGAAGAAAACATATACAGTTTAGCATCTAAGTTACCTAATTTAATAATTTTTCTTATAACTGTTTTATGAATACCTACACTTCTCGTTCTGTGTTTAGAAGATTACATATAAATTGGTAATATTCTGAATTCACATCAATAGTAATGGTAAAACTCTACCATAGGAGAAACGGTTGATTGTCCTCTAGAACAATTTTCAGACATCGAGAACAATTGGTAGTTCTTTTTATTGTTGTTGTTTGTTAACAATGTTTTTTAATATACCGGGAACGACTGGTAGTATTTTTCGAACCGCGTTCATTTACGACACCAAGAACGATTGGTAGACGTTTTTATTTGCAATAGTTTTTGGTTTTGTTTTTAAATATCGAGATCGCTTAATACTTCTGAACAATGTTCGTTAATATATCGAGGACGACTGGTAGTTTTTTGGAGGACGATTGGTACTTTTTTTGGAGGACGATGGGCAGTTTTTTTTTAAAGAATGTTCTGTAAGCTATCGGTAACCACTGGTGCCCTTTTGAACTATTTTTAAATATCTGGAATGGTCCTTTTGAACAATGTTCTTTAGGATATTGATAATTTGTGTGAAAAAACGTAAATCTTTGAAAAGCAACTGTTTGTTCTATTCTTTGTGGCTTATACCATTATTGCCACTTAACGTCTAATGAATTATAGCTAAAATATAGTGTAGCCATAAATCATCGACTACAAAGTTTAAAGCCTTGTTTCATTAATTCGATTTTAAATTAGATTAATTATTCACTACCAACCTCACCTTCCGTTATCAATTTCAATATAACTAGTATCTCTCATACGTATCATACGCTTGATTAATAACATTTACTGTTAAACACGTACAAGCGATAATGTAATTATGAACAAATATTATAGTTAAAAATACCGCTTTCTATTACATATTTTTGAACCTAGAAACAGGCCACTAATATGATACCTGTAAATGAAGGGTAATTTGGAAACAGCTATTTGTTAACTTGACATGAAACACCTTCGCATGTAACTAATGTATGCGTAAAGGAAAGAACACTTGTGAAATTCTTCATACGATAAGTGTTAGTTGCTCTTAGCCTCAAAGAAATTCACCTAGCTCATTTAACTCGATATAATTTGAGAATTAAAGACTAATAGCCAAGCAAAGATCACAAAATGTTCGTATCAACACTCTGTACTGCAGTTTTCTAAATTTACATATTTTTCGTTAAAGCAAGCTGCAGTTCAAATGAATTCTTTCGAATTTTGATTTGTTCTTTATCAATATCTCTCAACTGCTAAACAATTACATTGTAACCTATATATGTTGCATAATTTTCATAGTGTTGGTCTATCATAAGATTCACCCACAAGTGGTATTTTGTTGCACGTTTTACCAAATTGTGCATTAAGTCTTATTTTTCTTTCTTTATCTCAAACGTCACACGCTAAACATATTTATGTAGAACAATACACGTACTTTTCTTTACGTTAAAATACTTTTATTTGCGAGCTTTCCACCCTCTTACATGAGCTTTCATCGGGCAACATTTTTACATATTAATTTACCTACGTTATGAGTCTTAAACAACAACACTAAACACATTGTTGATGCTGCACATGTACAAGTAACATTAAGCTGCTTATTCGACAGAAAAACGATTTCTATTTAATGTTTATTAAAAATAAAATAGCCGATGTGGGTATTTAGATGTGACGAGCGCGAGTCCTATAGTTCAACTTATCGGTTCTTTCAAATTGTATATATTTTGTTTTATATGCCCCCCAGTGGTACAGCAGTATGTCTGCTGACTTACAACGCTAGAAACCGGGTTTCGATACCCGTGGTGGGCAGAGCACAGATAGCCTACTGTGTAGCTTTGTGCTTAACTTCAAAACAAACAAATAATTGTTTTAGAATATATATGATTCGTTACAAAAAAGCATACACTTTTAGATAATATTCATGTTTTAATCAACCATTGTTTTAACTTTTAGCTAGTGATTAAATCGAATAGCACCTCTCTTTACACCCAGAATGGTTTAAACCACAATTATCGATAATATAGATTTCTAAATAATAGCCATGTGCCTAGCTTTTTCCCCATGGAATAAAATATTTAAAATGTCATATTGACTAAACCATCTACACGAACTTTAATTGTAATCTATGATTAACTTAGACAAGTTCTACTCCTCCCATTAAAAATTGTGGAACAATCTTTACATGAAATACAAAGCAAAATTATGGTGTTAGGCTTACTGGTTTCGCATTGCCGGTAAACTAGAGATAAAGTGATTAGTCTAACACTTAATCAAAACAAAAAAAGCATTTGTCCGCTTAAGCGTACTTAATATGAACTATTACTCGGGTTTGAACGAGATTAAATCCTTATAAAAATATTGAGCAGAAGAAAGTCAGCATAACGAGACTCAAATCTTCTTTGAATAGCTTTTGCTGTATACTCACGTCTTTACTTCATTGATTGTTTTAGTAGTGCATTATTTCTTTCTAATTTGTAAGCTTTAAGTATCCATAATGAACATGAACAATAAAACCCTACTTAATCACCTGAAATCTACTTCTCTATAAGAGGTTTAATCAACGATGTATGAAAACAATCACTTTTACTACAAAATTACACCATGATATAAATTTGGCTTTTACGCATAAAAATACGAAGAAAATAAACAGAAAATAATAACAAGATAAATAGTTACTGCAAGATAATGTACATTTACACCAGTGGATGTCTATGTAGGTTTGATTAATACATAGTTTATCTTACAAGTACACCAGGTGTCTCTAACATGTACACCGGATAGCTTGAGCAGCATTTAGTGTCTCTTATACATTTACATGAGCGAACGTCAACGTAGGTTTGACTAATACATAGTTTATCTTACAAGTACATCTGAATCTACAAAGACTTGAGTAATATTATTATCTCTTACATACACATCGGACATCTACTTCTAGAACGAAATTAACGAAGTGCTTTTCAAGTATTTTAAATCAGACTTCCCTCATCATCCGAATGTTTTGAAATAACACTGAACAGCTCATACCATTAAACAGATAACGTACGATGACGAAGACTGAGAAATTCCCTCATAATTTCTTTCCTTAATGACACGAATCTAAATACTTACTCGCGCCATTCTGAAACTAAGTTACCCAGGCCACACTTCCCTAATTTAGCCCCAAGAGTTATTTCTGTCACAAAGAGACTTAATGGTCTATAAATCGCATATTTATCTGATTGTCATTGAAATAAAGTTGTTTAATTAAGAAATACCACCTACGCGACCCTCCGTGAAACCTCTACAATCACTTACCTTCCTTTCATGATGCGACAACACAATGAACTGAGTTGGTTTAGAGTATGTGAATAATATAATAATCTTAAAGTTATTCATTTAGCCCTATGCGCACGGGTGGGGTCAAAGTGCGCATGCCAAGACCTTTTACAGAGTGCCATTCAACAAGATATTAAGTTATAAACTGTTAATTTTACTTTACAATAATGATTTACTGACATTTCATGGTAGAAGAGAGTAAATATGAGATACGACATACGGGGATGATGAAAGTAAGTGAGGACGTTTATTTCGCGGGTCCTAGAGATTATACAAATGAAATAAATACACTGTACAATGGACAAACGTATTTCTATTCTTCACATAAACGCCACCTTGCTCTCCGAATCCGAGTCAGACTGACGTCGTCAATCTACAGACGTATCTTGAGTACGAATACATTTGTAACTTTGTTTTCTGTGTACAATAGACTTGGTCGGACCTTGCAATATTTAGTGTAGATACACAGAGCAAATTGGGAATTATAGTCCATATTCCTTCTCCAGTACGGGGTCGGAGCACATTCCATTAGTGATGGCAGGATTCGTGAAAAACTTCATTTCAATTATTTTGTATTATGCAATCCATATGTACAAGAACTTCCTTATGTATATAGATATGGATATAATATATCCAAATATGGACGAATTTTTGGGCCGTGGGTAGCTGTAATAGTGACGGTCTCACTATTCAGTAAGATAAGAGATTTAACGACGGGTATTGTTGAGCAGTTCCATTTGTTTTTTTAGAGCATAGCCATTTTGGGCTATCTGCTATCGGATTTTAGTGTTATAAGTTCGTAACTTACTGCAGCCTCACCGGGGGATCAGTTACATCCCTTTTAGGCTATGTATCTGAAACATACAAATCTCCTCCTACCAAAACCCATTCTCTACATACTAAGTATTTAGATATCTGACAATCCGACTTGTTGGAAACATGTATAGATAAATGTGGCTTTTGGTTTTGAAATAAGAAACTCTGTTGTAAAAATAATGACGATAACTTAAGTCAATAAATGTTTCGTTGATATAACTTTTTATTCTATTAATATTTATTAGCAAAAGTCACCGCAAAACTCACGGCATTTATTTCACTGGATAGAGAGACGGCTTGCGTTATCCCCCCCCCCCCACGCCCCATATACGGCATACAGTTATTCAGAATTCACCCCTATTGGCCATCTTCTTTATATTAGTGTAATTGTAACTATTTTCAACATATTATTTAACTTGTACCTTTACGTATTCTGGGCCAAAGTGTAATGGCGTTTTACAGTTTGGGAAGTAGGCACAAAGATAGTAGTAAGGAGGAAAATTAAAATGTTCGACAAACTCGTAAAATTAGGAAAATATATAAAGCTTGGATTTCCTCTGGAGCATACCAAAGCACCCTTGATAGTTTCATGGTAATCAAAGCCCTTTAGAGGTTGGAAAGTTAAACGATTTTCGTCACTGACAGACAGACATACACAAACACAAGCCGCATATTAGTGATTTCGAACCTCATCACGTCGTTATAATTCATGTCACGACTGCGGTCATGCTCCACCTGACGACCGTGCATCTTGACAATAACCATACAGCGTAGTTCCACTGCAAAAGGCTGCATCGTAAGATTGTTATGACCAAAACATACGGTGTTTCACTAATCCATCTAGTGCTTGAGGATGACGGTATCCCAGCGATTCTTTCAATAGTCCTACTGCACAGAAATCCATTAGTCCTGCGTCCAGCGACATGAACGGTATGTCTTCGTATAGAATACCATATATATACCCGTTTCATTCTTTACGGTTGGACAGATATGTCGTTGAAGCAACTTGTGTCGCCTTTTCAGACGGAGATCCTTCTTGATTATATTGCGTACTGTTGCTTATGACACGTAGACAGCCTTTGTCACTAAACTTCGTGTTTCTGAATTCTCAGATGTTACAAGGTGCTATAATTTGCTTAACAGAACTGAGATAAGACTTGTTACAGGTGTCTTTTTGGATGGTCCTGATATCCCACACTGATACATATTCCTTCGTTTCCCAAAGTCACGATCTGGGATCTACCCGTCTTCCATATTCTCACACATTTTTATGACTATAGTATATGAATACTTTGCTTGAGAAAGGGCTGTTACATACCCTTTCCCAAATCAATCAATTTTGGGCGTCATCCCACTACCTTCGAAATGCAATGCCAAAATGAAGTTCTGATACATACCGATCCATCGTGACTTTACATCGGGTGTTAATGTCACATGACTTGCTGGTTTGTAAATCCAAAATAGCTTTAATGTACTCAACCTTTTGTAGTATAGATTACACCAAAGTTTGTTAGATCCCTATTTCAATTGTTGAAAATTCCAAAACAATAAATTTCAAACCACTCAATGTGCATCACTATGACAACTATTATAAACAAGAAATTGCCACTAAATCATCTAGAGTACTGGATCGTTAATTCAATTTTTAACGCTAGTAAATATAAATCCTTTCCTTAAATGCTAATAAATACAATCATTATCATAGCAGACTTTTTTGAAGTTATTAATTCATCAAGTAGAAATATGGAGTTTCTTCCTCACAACATCGAAACATATATGTTTCATTTAAAACTATTGTATAATAAAATTTGTTCAACGACGTGTCTGTAGATTCGGAGTAAATCAGTAGTCATATTAAACAGGTTAGAAATGTGGTCGTGACAGCAAGAAAATTATTTTCCTACAAAACTGTCACATGACGCGGATAATTAGTAATTCCTGTTGATGATCGAGCCAGTTAGTCCGACTTACATATATACATGTGGATAATAGTCACCACTTAGATTAATAATAAACAGCACTCCATGTTTTAATGTACTTTTCAGACCTCCCAGTGGGTCAGCGCTAAATTTACATACTTAAAAAGCATAAATCCGGGGTTCTATTCCCCGCGATGATCAGAAGTGCACAACGAAAACAAATACAAATATATATATATTTCAAAATGTTTTGGTAAATTAGAAGCCGACTAGTCGGAACAATACTTTTACAGAGAACATTTACTGCTTGAATAGAGTATTATATATTGAACAAGGCAAATAAATACATAAAAATAATTATAACTTGCATTAAATATAGAAATATATCAAAGCAAAGTGTCAGTAGATTCCGTCGATGTATAAATTGACAATTCTATTTTCTAGAAAAAAAAAAGAAACTATGATAATGGTAATGTTTCCGAAAGAAATTAAATTTGTTCTGCATATTAATGTATACAGAGAAAGGTTTCTTCAATTTTCTAATGTATGTGGTGCGTAAAACTTCATGGCTGTATAAAACATTTCATGGAAGGTTGGTTAGCAGTTATGAAAATGTTTGTTACGTCAGACACCGAGTGCAATACAAACCAGAAACTGTTCTAATTCAGAGATGTTAAAATATTCCGGAGAATAGAAGAAACAGATAAGTGGGTAAATCTTGAAGGAATGTGAACTCTGTTTATAGTACATAACTGATAAGCACAGGATTGTCTTATTTTTTAGTACTGGTACTTACAAACTCAATAACATATTATGCAACACCTAGGCTAAGCGGCTAGGTCAGACTCTTAGGTTCAGGCATGGTTATTCCTAATTTAGAACTGCTGACCGCAGTCCAGAATGCGGCTACTCTAACCGAATAGTGTGATTGACTTTCACAGTTATAACACCTCTACAGCTGAAATTGTGAAGCATGATCAGTGGCATGTCATAGCTCGAACCACTGACTTTTCGATCTGCAGATCGACACGTTAACCAATAGGATACGCCAACTACTTAATTTTTGGTAAGAACCAAATGTGTGAGTAAAAGCACCTTATTGTGTTACTAACAAACTTATAATTCCATTATTTAGTTTAAAAATAAATCTTATTACAGGCCAAAAATATATTTTTAATACGTGCTTGAGATCAATACACGAAATTTGGTCCATTCACCTCGCTTTTAAGTGACTGTGTATAATTATATGTGTAAACTCCTTACTCATTTATCTTGTATTTTACCCAGAAGACATAGTGCTATAATTTGCGTGACGCCTGAATATAACTATTGTCTTTGTAGTCCATTGTTATTTACGTTTATATCTTTATGATTTCGCTTTTAATATAGCCAGATCCCAGAGGGTGAAAACGTGAGATGGCCTTCAATTGAATATGTAAGACTACTTATAAAAAGAAAATAACGAGAATGAAATAATTCGTACGTTTTTCTTCAGATATGAATCTAAGAAATGTTTATTTTCTTTAGATATAGAAATTATAATGCTAGTAGTGCCTGTGACAAACCTACTATTGGATTATCTTGTTTATTTCAGTCATGTTAGTTGGTAGAATATTACAAATCCTTTGAAGGCTTCTTTCACCGTAATCTAGTTATCAGCCGTTTTGTGAAAGGAATTAAACCACATGACAGGTTTCAAGACAGACTAGAGTACCGTTTAATATAGTCAACTCGAGGACGGTGAGATAAGGCTTATTACCTGGATGAGACAGACAAGCAAAGGATCGATTGAATAGCAACTGTATGGAATATGAAATTTTTACTTAAGAAATTATTCTTGCAAAATTTTTGTTGCAAAAAAATATATTTTTATGAAAACGAGTATTCTCTTTAAACAAAAAACAAAACCTCCCCCCACACAAAAGAAAACACGAAAATTCGACAAAGTGAACGTATTTTTATGTTTACTCATAATCCAGAAATGCGTCTAAATATATTGTAACAACTCCTCAGTGAACAATTTGAATCATCTATAGCTGTTTGGAGAAAATGTATTTTTTTAAGTGTGAAATAAATACTTCAATGTATATGATGGATTTTACTCAGGTTACAGTAGAGTACTTGATTGTGTAAGATGGATTTTAATCAGGTAACAGTAGAGTACTTGATTGTGTAATATGAACTTCACTCAGTTACCAGTAATGCATTTGATTGTATATGAACGTTATTCAATTATCAGTAATGTACTTGAATGTGTACGATGGATTTTACTGAGGTAACAGTAGAGGTCTTATATAATCTACTTATATGAATGTCATAAATTGCTCAAAAAAGAATGTTAGCTTTTATAAAATCTATTTAAATAAAAATCTGTAATAACTCAAAAAATAATTCTCAGTCTTACAAAATCAGATTTATTGAATATTTAAAACTATTCAACCAAGAATGTTCTCTTATAGAATCTACTTGAATATGTGGGCATTCTTGTTTGACGTATCTTAGATATTCATTGGATCAGGTTGTGTGAGGCTGATCATTCTTGTTTGACGTATCTTAGATATTCATTGGATCAAGTTGTGTGAGGCTGATCATTCTTGTTTGACGTATCTTAGATATTCATTGGATCAGGTTGTGTGAGGCTGATCATTCTTGTTTGACGTATCTTAGATATTCATTGGATCAGGTTGTGTGAGGCTGATCATTCTTG